>NC_068283.1:39833393-40020893 GCF_025860055.1 Xyrauchen texanus | reverse complement strand
CGCGTAGCTGACGCTGTTGCGGTAGCGCGTGGAGAACGGTGATTGACAAGTAGAGCACGAGCGCAGGAGATGCCTTCATTTCCGTTCACGTCGATAAAAAGTTGCTTAAATTTCCAGGTTCACTATTCTTTCGCAACTCTTGGTGTTATTTATAGATTAAATGGAAAAATGGGATTTTGGATGGCAGTCCTTCTATACAAATATCTCGTCAGGGGTAAACCGCACTAATCAAACTCTTCCCTTTTTCCTGACTTTCCTCCCCAGCAAGAGCAGCTCCTCTTGTCTTCTGATGAATTGAGCTTCATGAGTTTTCATGGTTCGGGAGCTCGTTTTGTCCCACACTTGTGTCGCCCTGGGGGCTCCAGCTCATGCAGTCACCCCACATAAACTGCTCTTACATAAGGAGGAGAATTTATAGTAAATAATGAGAGAAATTTTCATTTTTGGGTGAACTATCCCTTTAAGTGTTCAAATACCCCGAGGGGCTTGAGCTCATGCTGTCTCTTAACCCCGTATACACATGCGTGGACATTGTGTTTTGGCTTCGTAATAAATTTAAACCAACTGATCTCAGTTCAGAAGACTCTGGGATTTCAGTAAAGGGGTCAACTTGCAACGTGCGGAGCCATGTGACAAAACAACATGGTGCCGATCACAGCCGAGTGTTGGTGTGTAACAATGCAACGATGCAGGGCGTGCCGAGTGACTCCAGTCAGGCTTCCCAGCTAACAATTTTTGGTTCCCAAACTGTCCTGGGATTGTTAGCTCCTGGTTCCCAAAACAGATATTCTAACGTTCCCTGTTGGTTAGCCAGGAAAGTTTTCTTTACATAAATAGAATGTTCTTGTTTGGTTAGGAGAACATTCCCAGAACGTTAGGGGAACGTTATGTGTTTGCTGGGTTCCTAAGCAACCAATTGGACTGGTTGCTAGGGTGGGCAGAGTCACGTTGGTGTAACCTCTTCGTGGTCTCTATAATGTGGTTCGCTCTCAGTGGGGCGCGTGGTGAGTTGTGCGCGGATGCTACGGAGAATAGCGAATAGCGTGAAGCCTCCACACGCGCTAGCGCTACGTCTCTTTGGTAACGCACTCAACAAGCCATTAGTTGGAAACAAGTCATGGGTATGTGAGTATTTTGAATTGGACTAAACTGAAAAATTCGCTGTCATCAAACGATTTACGATCACTTGAGTGTGATGTTATTTTTTATAATATTATCTATGTAATTTTTTTTGCAGTACCTTATTTATTTGTGGATGTCCCCGTGTGTATCCAGGGAGCTGATTAACATAATCAAAATATATTTTGGCTGCATTTGAGGGCAAAAAATTAAATAAAAATGTAATTGTGTGAAATAGGCACATAATATCGGAAAATCGATCACATGCCCCTGATTCGAATCAAATCAAACAGGTCTAGCACAGAAATATCTTAGATTCACTTTAGTTAGCTTGATGTCTTCAGGGTGGTGTGTAAAAACGTGTACGTGACACGGTGTTTGTCATCAACAGCCTTCAAGTTGACACTTTGTCACACATTGAATGAATGACGCATCTTATCACTTTAAATTAATGAATTAGCTCACTTCTCAACCTCTGACCTATAACGAGCAATGACTTTATGCCTTTAGGATCTATTTTAGTGACACCCCCTTAAAATGTGTGTGCGCGTGCACACACACATGCACACAGGGACTACCACATTTAATAAATCTAACCATCAGGCCAAGCATGCTGGTCAGCCAGGAGTCAGGTGATACTTAATTATCTATTAGACAAACACAAAATAAAGATCACACAATTCAATATTTAATTATTTATGATTCGTTATTATTATTATTATACTCTGTGCAAATAGCTGTGAATTAATGTCTCATAATTCTTAGACTAATCTGGTGGTGGCGTAGTGGTCTAAAGCACATAACTGGTAATCAGAAGGTTGCTGGTTCAAGCCCCACAGCCACCACCATTGTGTCCTTGAGCAAGGCACTTAACTAATAAGTGCACTGTAAGTCGCTTTGGAAAAAAGCGTCTGCCAAATGCATACATGTAAATTTCTGTTCAGTTATAAGCTTTTACAAAGTATAGTCTTCTAACAATGTAATATATTTGGGACATTTGCCCTAGTGGTCGCTAGGAGGTTGAAGACATTTAGTTTGAAGTTTGGATTTTGTTTTTTGTTGTGTCTCTGTTATCTGTGCTCCCCTTTATTGATCCCAGGTGTGTTTTGTTACTTAAACTTTTTAACCTTGGCTGTGTCTCCTTTCGAAGGTTGCATGCTAGGTAGGACGCATACTTTGAAGGCTGCAGTATACCGAGCGTCTTCCTTTAAACAAGCCTTGTTAAAACGAGGCGGCCTTCGTAGGACAAACGGAAACGGAATGTAACATGGTTGCTATGACAGCACGCCACTCTTTAACAAGCGTGATCACTATGAGTGAGAAGGGATCAGAAGTCCCTTTGGAGATACATTTTAGGAGAGGAAAGATGTAAAGAGAAAAAAAAATAGATTTTACAGGTTTACTTTTAGTCTAATACTTTATTTTAATTATATATTAATATAATTATATATATTATATACTCTGCACCCGAGGTACTTCAACTTGAGAATTAACAGTACTTGCATTTGAACATCATATTTACAGGCAAATTGGCATCATTTCTTTAGACATTTCCGTTGAAGCAAAGAATTGTGGGTTGTGAGTGCCCACAAAGGATTCACCTCATGCATCCTCCGAATTCCTGTGAAAGAAGGTCGCATTCGAAGGCTGCGTTCAAAGTGTCCTACTCGCTTTTGTGAAACATTTATGCATTTGGCAGACACTTTTATCCAAAGCGACTTACAGTGCAATTATTACAGGGACAATCCCCCCGGAACAACCTGGAGTTAAGTGCCTTGCTCAAGAACACAATGGTGGTGGCCGTGGGGTTAGAACCTGTGACTTTCTGATTAACAGCCCTGTGCTTTAGGCATAATTAGATAATTAGAAATCAATATTTTTCCGTTTCAGATGCCATTGTAGAAATATGATATTCACAGTCAGCCATGATTACTTTAATCAATGAGTGAAAGTGTCCACAGGATGGTTTTTACAGAATAAGCTATTAATATTCGGCTGTGATTCTAACATGGCAGCCCCCATTTGCTGACCCTCTCCATGTAAACTCCTCTTGAGTTTCTTATATTTATTGACATTTTGGGTTTGTTTTGAGTTTGATTAAATGCTGTGATTAGATACACCTTTCTTACCTTGGCATTCATTACAGAAGAACTGTCCAAACCATGGATATAGCAGCCATGGAACTCTTGTCTCTTCGGCAGGGAACTAATTCCATTGAGGAATATGTGGAAGTGTTTTGTGCGCTAACCAACATGCTAAATTGGGGAGCCTAAGAACATCCGTTTTGGCATCAATGAGCCCATCAAGTCATGGCTGCTAGGAGACAGTTTTAACTGTACTTTGGAACAGTACATACGTAGATTATGTCCTACTGCTAAGTTCCTCCCCCTACACAGTGGGGCACTGCTCCAGTCCCCATGCAGCTCTCAAGGCTTGCTCCTCAGAGATTCCTATAATGGGGCCCAAGTGGTCTCAGCTTCACTGGTCTCAAATTCAGTGGTCCCCAACTTGGTGGTCCAGCTGACCACACCCGCCACAGACAAATAGCCAGTTCCTGAAGTGTCTGCCATTTCAGAGCCAGCGCCTGATGCCTTGCCAACCCAGAGCCAGTGCCTGAAGCCTCGTCCATCCAAGTGCCAGCGCCTGAAGCCTTGCCCATCCCAGAGCCAGCGCCTGAAGCCTTGGCCATCCCAGTGCCAGCGTCATTGGCCACGGAGGCCTTTCCCGCAGCAGTGCTCCCAGCAGTCCAGAAAAGGCGGAGGGGAAGGGCCCCAGTCGCTGCCTGCACTCATGTCCACGGAGGCCGTTCCCTTGCCACTTCCAGCGCTCCTGGCCATGGAGGCCGTTCCCCAGTCACTGCCAGGGCCCCCGGCCATGGAGGCCGTTCCCCAGTCTCTGCCAGCGCTCCCGGCCATGGAGGCCATTACCCAGTCAATGCCAGCGCTCCTGGCCACGGGGGCCGTTCCCCAGTCAATGCCTGCGCTCCCGGCCATGGAGGCCGTTCCCCAGTCAATGCCAGCGCTCCTGGCCACGTGGGCCGTTCCCCAGTCAATGCCAGCGCTCCTGGCCACGGGGGCCGTTCCCCAGTCAATGCCAGCGCTCCCGGCCATGGAGGCCATTCCCCAGTCAATGCCAGCGCTCCTGGCCACGGGGGCCGTTCCCCAGTCAATGCCAGCGCTCCTGGCCACGGGGGCCGTTCCCCAGTCAATGCCAGCGCTCCTGGCCACGGGGGCCGTTCCCCAGTCAATGCCAGCGCTCCCGGCCACGGAGGCCATTCCCCAGTCACTGCCAGCGCTCCCGGCCACAGAGGCCATTCCCCAGTTGCTTCCAGCGCCCCTGGCCACAGAGGCCGTTGACAAGTTTGTCCAGTCCCCTATGACATTTGACTATCCTTTCCAGTCCATAGTGGCCGTTGACCAACCCTTTGCTCAGACCAGTGGCCAGCACACATCAGACACCAGCTACCAGTCTGTTACTCATCTCAGTAACCAGCAACTATCAGACACAAGTGACCAGTCTGTGGCTCAGCCCTCTGAGTTTCCAGCTGCCTTACTCCCTAGTACCTTGCTCTTCGAATACCCTAGTGCCTTGCTTTCCGAGTCCCCTAGTGCCTTGAACTCTGAACCCTTTGAGTCCCAAGTTGACTTGATCTCTGAGCCCACTGAATCCCCAGATGACATAACCTCTGAGCCCTTGCCTCCTGTAGCTCCATGTCCTGAGCCTCCTGTGGCTCCGCCCCCTGAACCTCCGCCTGCTTCGGCTCCGGCCTCTGAACCTACGCCTCCTTCGGCTTCAAAATTCATTGTACATTTTTAAATACATTTGTAAATGCATTTAAATACAGGATCCTGAAAGACCACATTTCTCCTTAATTATTATAATCCTCTGGTTATGATCAAACTCATAATTTTATGTAAACTAATGATGTACAACTAGATTGACACGGGATGTACCATATGTAGTCATATACTGTAAGGAGAGTTTAAGCTGCACTAGCTGCTTCAAGCATCTTTTTAGGACTTGTACACATACATTAACATACTACATACTGTATAAAATTAACCTCATCTTATAACGACCTGTTTAAAGTACATGTATAATATGATAAAACACAGATTCCCACACTTACATGCTATTATCTTACTGAGTAGGCCTCTTTATAAAATCATCAACTACCTCAAACGTTCTCTTTTAAGAAAGAGAGTTTGTCCTCTCTTTTTCTTAATGTGTGATGTTGTGAATGTGAGTGCCATGCTGTCTGACACAAACTTTTAAAGCGTTCCAGGGAAATTAATGTGTGTGTTTTGCCTTACAGGGCTGTTCCTAATCGTAATGACGCAGGTGCGAGGGGTTTGTAACCACGGGTTAAGCCGGCAACTCAGATCTGTCCTTTAATATTAGTGGGTGTGAAAAACAATATGTAGACAAATTAAACACAGTGCGGGGGAGATACAGACAGTAACCTCTGCTTGACTTGATTAGTGTCAATGGATAACACACACACACACAAACTCCACTCTGTTGTCAAGTTAGATAATTATTTGACTTTTGGCCAGTGCCGGTACCTTGTGATCTTTGGTGGGGCACTTGTATGTTTATGGGGTGCAACGTTGACCGTTTGCCATCAGGGGGCAGAGTTTTTGGAGTTTATTGATGCTGGGTCTCATTGACCTGAGCTTATGCACCTCCGTTTTTGAGTGAAAAAAAAGCATTATTTATGAATGATTTTGGCATTATTCAATAAAATATGAAAACATTCTGTACTATTTATCACACTGGTGCACTTTAATGTTTAACTTGGAAATTAAACATTAAATTAAATTGGGAAGTTGTGATACCCTGTGTGAGAAAAGCCAGTAAGTTTTATTCCAATAGGATAACATGAACTAGCATTTTCAGTCAAAAGAAAATCCTCTTCGGGTCAAAATGACCGGAACACAACATGAGGCCTAAACAGTGGGGCCTGGGCAGCTCAGTGATTATTGATGCTGACTATCACCCCTGGAGTCACGAGTTTGAATCCAGGGTGTGCTGAGTGACTCCAGCCAGGTCTCCTAAGCTGGCCCGGTTGCTAGGAAGGGTCGAGTCACATGGGGTAACATCCTCGTGGTCGCGATTAGTGGTTCTCCCTCACAATGCGGCATGTCGTAAGTTGTGCATGGATCGCGGAGATTAGCATGAGCCTCCACATGCTGTGAGTCTTTGTGGTGTCATGCACAGTGAACCACGTGATAAGATGGGCAAATTGACTGTCTCAGAAGTGAAGGCAACTGAGACTTATCCTCCACCACCCAGATTGAGGCGAGTTACCGCGCCACCACGAGGACCTACTAAGAAGTGGGAATTGGGCATTCCAAATTGGGTGAAAAAAATAAAAAATAAAGCATAAATACATTGTATAAATAACGTTTGACAACCAGAAAGTGTCCTTACATTTTCAAACAAATAAAACAGTATTGTTTTACTACAGTACCTTTGTAATGTATTGTTCACGTGTCATTTAACGTTAAACGTTTTCTTTAAAAAAACATTGTTCTTGTGCAAAATTTCGTTCAAACGTGGTTTTATATTTTGTTATCTAATTGCAACAACCTACATTCAATGACATGGAGAATATTATTGCCTGTAAATAAAACTTGCCGCTTTAAATCCCTTGGTAAGCGCGTGTACTTTGGCCACGCCCTTACAATCAGCTGACAGTGCGCGTGACACAAGTTGCTCCGGGACTTCCTACAGGACCACACTGATGCGCGGACAGAACCAGAGTAAAAGTATGTGAATAACGTTACGTGTTCGTTTGATCAATATGTGAACAGTTCGTGTAAATCTATTGGCTTTAATAAGTGCGTCCGTTTATTTCTCTCCGGTATGTTTGTTTACCGTCTGCTGGTCAGCCGTTTTAAAAGCCTTGTCATTTTGAATTAAATGATGCATAAACGTCATAATGCACCTGTTGATGGAATCTGATTGTCTTTGTACAGATGGAAGATTTCTCAAAACAGTTTAAAGTTAAATATTGTATCATATATCAATTTGATATATATAACGTTGATCTCTATGTGGTTTGAAGCTGACCCATGGATGAATCAGATGTCACATAGGTGATCTGGAGCCCTAACATTTCTCATATTTCTCATTAGTGTGTGTTTGATTGTGAGTGTAACCAGGTTGAAATTATACCTTTACTTTTATGGTTGAAATATCACCAAATCCTGATGAACATTGTTTTATAGATGTTTAAGATGTGTTTTATTGCTTATATGCATGCCTAGATGTTGTTTCCAGGTTATGTTGTTAATACCTGTACTGTCACTTTAAGAGGTCGTCATTAATGTGCTTCTCTCAGTCTGCGCCACCTTAGCTGAGAGGAGGAGCTTGAAATCAATGTACTGCGTGGAGGAGACTGCATGTGACGAGTTTTATGTATTTTTTGTTGATTTGTACAGATAAATCCGCTGTTCTGCCTTCATTAAAAGGGCAACCAGCAGTTGGTCGTGGTTTGAGTCTTCATTCAACACTACAAGAACACAACGCAGAATAAATAAGGGTTGATGGACGTGCATTAAATTTAACACAAACAGTTAAGACAAGGCACGCCCGTTACAATGGTGCCGTGACCTTTCAAGGATTGGTCTGGAGATCGACGTCAGCTCGTTCAGCGTGGGAAGCTGCATTGACTTTTACTGTGGTCAGGTATTCACTTGGACTGCAACCTGTTTTTTTGTCGTCTTCAATATAACAGCATTTAAGAGAGCATTTTAATGATATTCACTTATTGCTGATAGATGTGATTTATCTAGAGTTGATCTTTGTGCTCTTCTGGTTTAACCATTAAGATTTTATTTTATTGTTTTTTTTACTCTTCTGTGTATGGAGTGACTGAAATATGGCAGAGGGTTACACATATTTTGCAGAGGGTGTAGTTGACAATGCTGAGCGTGACTCTATCGAAGACCAGTTTGGTGTGGGGAGGGGTTTGTTTTTTAGACCATTAGAATCCAGAACACCAGGGCCTAGTGTCACAGCATTACACACCCCACAGTTTACCTCTACACGTTATGTGGATCGTGCTATGCCAAGTCAAGTTGAGCATAATCCAGACATAGGCTCACTCATTACACAGTTAGCTGAGAAGCTAGGTGAGTCCATTACAGCTAAGTTACAATCTGACAAGTGCACACACAACACCAGTACTCCTGTGCAGCCCTCAGAGATGACTTTGCCTAACGTTAAGGTTGTCATGCAGTCAGATGTAAGAGAGCCTCCTATATTCAGGGGTGATAGCTCAGACAAATTCACAGTTCATGAATGGGAAAATCTTATGACTCTGTATTTAAAAAAAGAGCTATTCCAGTGATTGAACATTCACAAGAAGTCCTGGCAAAGCTTATGGGCAAAGCAGGGGATGTGGTGAGGATAAAGCTGCGTAACAACACATCTATTGATCATGCTGCAAATCCCTATGTGATTTTTGATATTCTAAAACAACACTTTAGCTGAACTGACTTACTCAAGCATGCCTTTAGCAGATTTCTACAATACACTGCCCATGCCAGGTGAAGATGCTATGGAATATTGGATTCGATTAAATAAAACAGTTGATGTAGCGGATGAGTATCTGAGAAGGCAGGGTCGAAGCATTGATGACCGGGCCATGAAGTCAGTATGATGTTCATCAAATATTGCCCAGACAGGTCTCTTGCAAGTGTTTTCAAGTTCAAGTCTGCAGAGAAATGGTCAGCATGTGAGATCCAAGAGAGGCTTGATGAGCACATGCAGGGACAGAAAACTCAGGCTGCGACTGTTAAGCCACTTAAGCTGAGCACAGCAGAACACAAAGTCCTTTCCCAGTCTCATCTGCCTATGGCTGACAATACACCAGTCCCAAACACCACTGTTCCGTCAGTGCCATCTCCGATTGCAGGTGTTGACAATGTCTGCATGAGGAGTTTGGTGAACTTGTTAGACCGACTGGTTACACAGCATACACCAGTGCCGGCTAATCCCAGATTTCAAGCCACAGTGCCTCACTCTTCTCAAAAAATGTGCAGGGTTTGTAGGGATTCTGGTCATTCTACATTGTCTCACTGCAGGCGAGAGAACAGGTGTTTAAAGTGCTTATTACCTGGACACTGGAAGAGGGACTGCCCTGATCAGACCAACCAGCGCCGCTCTAAACCTTCCAACAGCTGGTGGACTGGATCAGCAGTTAAACTAGAAAACCCACATCTTGGGAGGGGCGGTGTGGGTATTGTGGATGAATCCCTCTCTGAAGAACATGACCCAGCTCGCTTATATGAGGACTGCTGTGTCAAAGCACCTAAGGGGACCCGAATAGTCATTCAAGCCACACAGAAAATCGAAACATTCAGCGAGTTGTTTTATGCTACTGTCCTTGTCAATCACAGTGTGCAGCTTAAAGGCATGTTGGACTCTGGCTCTATGGCATGTAGTATCAGTGAACATGCGGTGGAGAAACTTAGCTCTAGTGGTGTTTTGCCCGAGAAGCAGCACTCTGTAGAAAATATAGTTTTGATTGGCTGTGGTGGTCTGCAGACTCGACCTGAGGGTTTTTATGACTTAGAGATGCAACTTTACGGCACTTGCTTCATTGTACCTACCTTGGTTGTGCCTGGTCAGCATGATGATCTCATATTGGGCTCAAATGTCATCAAACACGTGATTCATGTTCTGAAAAGTGATAATGACTATTGGCGCATGGCTTACAGACCTGAGCATCAGTCTGATCCCGATGTTGAACAGTTCTTGTCGATGTTCACCAATGTTGAGCGATGGAGAGGGAGTGAGGTTCCTGGAAAAATAGGCACTGTCAAGCTCACCCAAGCAGTGATGCTTCTACCCAGGCATGAACACTTGGTTTGGGGTAGACTCCCTTATAGCGTGCCAATGTCACCTGGAAGCACTGTTGTAGTAGAACCAACCAACTCCAAAGCCATGCCACGAGGTGTTCTAGTGGGCCGTCTTGTTACACCTCTATGGGGTGATAGATGGGTGCCAATGACAATTGTTAACCCATCAGACAAAGCTGTCACATTGAAGAGAAATTGCAAATTGGCTGATGTGTTTCCATGCTTGGCAATCGAGGATCTAGCTGCATCTCAGGGTCTACATGTGCCTTCAGAAAAACACCCAGACGTTGACAGCAAACAGCCTGACATTGTAATACAGCAATCTCATACGGAGAAACAAGTACATGACATACCGCAACGGCAACTTGACACATCGCCCAGTGCCCATTTAGCTGATCAGTTGGCTAAAAGCCTGTCAGAGTTGGGTCTCAATGATGTTGACATAGATTCTTGTCAGGTCAGTCAAGACTGTAAGTCTAGGCTCGCACAGCTATTAATTGAGTATCAAGACATCTTCTCTAAGCACTCATTGGACTGTGGTGAGGTCAAGGGATATACACACCGTATTCATCTCACCGATGATCGCCCTTTTCGCTTGCCATACAGGAGAGTCCCTCCTGCCCATTATCAGAATTTGAGGCAGGTTCTCACTGATATGGAGGAAAAGGGGATTATCAGGAAATCCTCAAGCGAGTATGCTTCACCACTGGTGATGGTGTGGAAGAAGGATGGTGGGTTGCGGATTTGCACTGATTTCAGGTGGCTGAATGCCCGAACCTTAAAGGACGCCCATCCCTTGCCGCATCAGTCTGACTGTCTGGCTGCTCTTGGTGGCAATTGCCTTTTTAGCACAATGGACCTCACTTCTGGCTTCTTCAACATCCCAATGCACGAGGATGACAAGAAGTACACAGCTTTTACAACCCCACTTGGACTGCATGAATATAATCGGATGCCACAGGGACTGTGTAACAGTCCAGCATCCTTCATGAGGATGATGATTGGGATTTTTGGGGACATGAATTTCACAAAACTCCTGTGTTATCTTGACGATCTTCTCATCTTTGCATCGTCAGAGGATGAGGCCCTGTCCAGACTCCAAACAGTGTTCCAGAGGTTGTGGGAGAATAACTTGAAACTAGCTCCAAAGAAGTGCCATCTGCTTAGGGAACAAGTCAGATTCCTTGGACATGTCATTAGTGGCGAAGGTGTAGCAGTCGATCCTGACAAAGTGGAGGTCATCAACAGGATGACAGTAAAAGACCTCATGGAGCATGATGAGTGCACGCCTTCTCCCGAAGAATCAAATCTTTCCTTGGCATGGTATTTTACTACCAACATTTCATCCCAAACTGTTCCTCCGTTGCAAAGCCCTTGTTTGCACTTACGGCTGGACAAAAGAGGCGGGGACGGTCAGCTAGAGATAAGAAGCCTTCAGGGGCCTATCGCAAGCTTACTCCCGCAGACTGGTCGGCGGAATGTGGAATCGCTTTTGATCGGTTGAAGACCATGCTGTTGGGATGTGTTGTGCTGGCTCATCCAGACTTCGATGAGCCATTTATTCTGTCAGTCGATGCTTCATTGAACGGACTTGGAGCAGTGCTCTCTCAAGTGCCACAAGGAGAGTCTAAGGCTAGACCAGTTGCTTTTGCAAGCAAGACCCTCAGTGCGTCACAACGGAAATATCCAGCTCACAGACTGGAGTTCATGGCTTTGAAGTGGAGTGTCTGTGAAAAGTTCAGTCACTGGCTGAAAGGCCGTAGCTTCACAGTTTGGACGGATAATAATCCACTAACATACCTTCTAACAAAGCCAAAGCTTGACGCATGTGAAATCCGCTGGGTCTCTAAGCTTGCATCTTACTCCTTTGATCTCAAACACCTGCCCGGGAAAAGGAATGTGGTGGCTGATGCCTTGAGTCGTGACCCCTTTACAAAGCCCATTTGTCAGAGGCTGCTGAAAGAACCATATCCCACACTGATTCAGGAAGCTAATGGGATAGAGGAGGATTCTGTGCAGGATGCTTTCAGGGTCAGCTGCCAGTCTCAACGCTACAGATCAGGGGACCATCCAACATTCAAGGTGGCATGTGATTCAGCTGAGATCAGAGCTCTTTGTCAGGCACACTGTGACTGGATTGATGCAGCAGAATCCAGGGCACTCTACTTGGCCCAACACGTCCAACAGCTGTCGAGTGGTCAGGATGTTACGCCCATGTTCTCCGCTCAGGAGCTGCAGCTGAGTCAAGAGCAAGACCCCGGCATTTCTAAGGTGTTACCTTTCATTGCAGCAAGGAAGCGACCATCAAGGCGGGAAAGGCATGGCGCTGATTCGACTGTCCTCAGATTGTTCAAGCAGTGGGACAAGTTGGAAGTCCATGACGGGATGTTGTATCGGGTGTCGAGAGATCCTGTGTCCAAGCAGAGAAGATCTCAATATGTGTTGCCTTTGAGTCTAAAGGAAAAGACATTGTTGGGCATACACGATCTGGCAGGCCATCAAGGTCAGGATCGTACTCTCTCACTAGCAAGGCAGCGATTTTATTGGCCTGATATGGAGAGGGATGTGAGGGCACATGTTAGATGCTGTCAAAGGTGTGTGTTTGGGAAGTCGCCAGAACCTGCTGCTCGTGCTCCCCTAGAGAGCATCAAGAGTTCTGCCCGATGGAGTTAGTGTGCATGGATTTTTGGTCGTGGAGGATAGTAAGCAGCGTTCTGTGGATGTCCTAGTGGTCACCGACCATTTTACCAAACTTGCCCATGCATTCCCTTGTGCCAATCAAACGGCAAAGCAAGTTGCTAAGAAGCTCTGGGACAATGTGTTCTGTGTTTACGGTTTCCCTGAGAGAATACATACTGATCAGGGCACAAATTTTGAGAGCAACTTGATTGCAGAACTCCTTAGTCTAGTTGGTGTTGCAAAGTCTCATACGACAGCCTACCACCCAATGGGAAATGGGGAACAGAGCGATTTAATCGTACTTTAGGGAACATGCTCCGTACCCTTCCCCTTAAGGAAAAACATCAGTGGCCACAACAAATTCAGACACTCACATTTGCCTATAACGCCACCGCTCATGAGACTACGGGTTACGCTCCCTTCTTCTTGATGTTTGGGCGTGTACCTAGATTGCCGGTGGATATTATGTTTAGGAGTGTTTTGAACGACCCAGGGATTGTTGACTATGACTCATATGCCAAGTCCCTGCTTTCTTGCCTCAAAAGTGCTATGGAAATCGCTCAGAAACATTCTTCCACTGAGCAACAGCACCAGGCCCGGCAGTATAACAAACGAGTCAAGGGTACTTACCTCTCTGTGGGAGATCGTGTTTTGGTAGCAAATAAAGGAGAACGAGGTAAGAGGAAGTTGGCTGACAAATGGGAGGATGGAGTGTACACAGTTGTTGGTGCAAATCCCAATATCCATGTATATAGAATACAGGATGCAGAGGGACACACAAGAGTTGTGCACAGAAATCTTTTGTTGGAGGTCAACTTCTTGCCAATCTCTGGAATGGTTGAGAGCCAGGATAACCATGCAAATGATCAGTCTTTTGTCAGTGAGGAGTCTACTCAGGAGACTGTAGTGATGATATATCTTCAGTGTCTGAGTTATTGCTTCAAGATGACAGGGCACAGAACCTGTCAAATTCCAGAGATTGTGAGAGTCTTACAGTTTTGTCACCTCAAGTCCAACTTGAATCTGAGTCGGCTGATTCAGAAGAGCTGGACCAGTCTAGTCCATTTCACAGTCCTGTTGGTGCCATTGCTGATTACCCATCCATTTCACCTGCACCACGATCAGATATTTCACATTCACCACATGCTGACACATTGGTTCACATTGACCCGAACACACAGACCACAGCTGATGGTCATGTTAGAACACGTGCAGGGAGAGTAGTGAAATCAGTGAACAGACTAATAGAGTCCATGGTTCAGAAACCATTTTTGAGGGGTTCAAACATTTTGTTTGGGAGTCGTTCATAAAGTTTTGCAGATATGAGTCTTGATATATGTTGATGTTATTGTAGTATATATATATATATATAGATATATATGTGTATGTATTATTTTTTTTTGGACTGCGTTATGAGCATTGATACTTGAAAATGTATGTAGGACAAGTGTTTTTGGCCAAATTTGTGTGGCGTATCAGGCGTCGCATTGATCTAAGGGGATTCAGAGACCTGATCAACCTCTTTCTTCCCTGAACCTTGTATGTGAGGTGACTTCTAAGTTGACTGGACTAGGTCTATTTTTTTTATTTAATTTGGTTCAGATTGTGTCAGTAGCAGACATACTATGTGTTCTTTACAGTCCCGAGACTCCACTTTATCAGGATGTTGGTGAATTTCAGGAGGGGTGAATGTAACCAGGTTGAAATTATACCTTTACTTTTATGGTTGAAATATCACCAAATCCTGATGAACATTGTTTTATAGATGTTTAAGATGTGTTTTATTGCTTATATGCATGCCTAGATGTTGTTTCCAGGTTATGTTGTTAATACCTGTACTGTCACTTTAAGAGGTCGTCATTAATGTGCTTCTCTCAGTCTGCGCCACCTTAGCTGAGAGGAGGAGCTTGAAATCAATGTACTGCGTGGAGGAGACTGCATGTGACGAGTTTTATGTATTTTTTTGTTGATTTGTACAGATAAATCCGCTGTTCTGCCTTCATTAAAAGGGCAACCAGCAGTTGGTCGTGGTTTGAGTCTTCATTCAACACTACAAGAACACAACGCAGAATAAATAAGGGTTGATGGACGTGCATTAAATTTAACACAAACAGTTAAGACAAGGCACGCCCGTTACATGAGGTTGGGATTTCAGGAGACATGCCGTCCAATAAGAGTGTCTCTGATGCCCCGATAACACAGTATGTGAACTGCAGGATCCTGAAAGACCACAAGCTGCAAAGGTAAACATAAAGCAATGGACAGGGGCGGGTCTAGAAATGTTTTCATGGGGTGGCATGCAGACTATGAGGGGTGTCAACACCAAAGCAAGCGCCCATGCATAGTTCTTATGGATCAAGGTACCAGGCTTCATTGCAACAAGTACTACTTCATTATATTGAGTCGATATCAAATTATAAATATCCATGAATTTGCAATACAACTGCATTTCCACTGGAACCACACATAGTAACCATTTTGCTACTGATTTGCCAACATAAAAAAATATTGATGTCCAGAGTACCAAGATATTGTCAAATAAACACATCAACAAATTCTAAATGACCCTTAGCTTGACATAAAACTGGCAATCTGGAATAAGCTTCACTACATTGTGCAGGCCAAATTGTTTTATTTTGCATCCATGGGTGGAGAGATTTCACATTGGACATCATATCGCGACCCAACAGAGTAAAATAAAGAAGCCTGTATTTAATGTAGCCTGGGGTGCATTTTCTTTCATCTTGCATATTTTGGTTTGTGGTTTTAAAGTATAAGGGCCTGTATCAATTTACATTATTTTAGTTGGTGATATCAACATCTTTGTACATAAGTCTTGGAGTCCAGACTTTAATTTATATACTTGCCCTTATATTTACAGTGCAATGCCATATAAGCACAGGTAAGACACATTGTGTTGTAGCTAGTCTTTCTATAATAACAACAATAATAATAATCATACATTAAACAAAGCCCAATTCCAAATAAGTTGGGACAGTATGAAAAATGACAATAAAAACAAAAAGGGAATTTTGTTTAATCCATCACTTTCACAAGAATGTTCCTCAAAGACAGATTGGAAGGATTTGGGGCATTTCATCCTCTACAGTGCACAATATATTTAAAAGGTTCAAGGAATCTGGTCAAATCTCAGTGCCGACAAAAACCCCTTCTAAATGCGCATGTTCATCTTCGATCCCTCAGGCGTCACTGTCTTAAAAACCGCCATGAGTCTGTAATGAATATCATGACATGGGCTTGGGAATACTTTAGTAAACCTTTGTTAGCCAACACCACTCGCCACTGCATGTTAAGATTTTACTATGCAAAGCAGAAGCCGTACATCAACACTGTCCAAAAGTGCTGCCGACTTCGGGCCAAAGAGGGAAAAAACCACACAAGCTATTATTAGCATCAATTCCAAAAGCCAGTGTCAGCATCAGGGGTGTGTCAGCGCCCACGGCATGGGTAACTCGCACATCTGTGAGGGCACTATTAATGCAGGAAATATGTACAAATTTTGGAGCAACATATACTGCCATCCAGCACCGTCTTTTCCAGGGACTTACCTGCATGTTCTAGGAGAACAAAGGCAAACCATATACTGCCCAGATTACAGGTGCATGGCTGCGTAAGCAGAGATGTGGGTGCTAGATTGGCCTGCCTGCAGTCCTGACCTGTCTCCAATTGAGACTGTGTGGCACATTATGAAGCACAATATATAGCAACGTACATTTGTGCAGCTGAAGACTTGTATAATGGCTGAATGGGGAAAAATTCCAATTGCAAAACTTAACCAACTTGTGTCTTCAGTGCCCAAATGCTTAATAAGTGTTATTAGAAGCTATGCTGATGTTTTGCAGATGTAACTGTCTGGTTCTCTGTCCCAACTTTTTTGGAGAGTGTTGGAATCATTTGAAATGAGTATTTTCAAAAATCTATTAAATTCACAAGGTAAAACATAAAAACACGTGTTGTTGTGCTTTCAATACATCACAGGTAAAATCGTGAGAACTTTATACAAAAACGTTATACAAAAATCAGTTATGTGGTGTGCAGCACGATATCGAGGAAAGCCCTTGAGCTCAATGCACAGAGTAGATCATTGGTGCGAGTGGTTCTGTGATGGCTCATGCCAAATTCGCGCAGAAACAGGCTTCAATCACGCCGCTAAAATATCGCATTGAACATGAAAATCGTATTTAGCTTGTATAAAGCGGCAAACTCAAGATAATCATTAAATTTGCCTCGGTGGCCCGAAATTTCTAAATGGAGGGAGAACCATGACATCGCTCTCTCTCCCTGATGTCCCAAACCGAACAGACCTGCAATCCAGTTTTGGGTCATGACCCACCAGTTGAGAAACACTGATATAAATCAGACATATTTACTTCATCATAGACAGAAAACAAATTAAATTAGATGTAATAATTGCAAGCTTTGCTTTATTGTTTATATATATATATATATGTTTATATATGTGTTGTTATAACATCATAAAAATGGAGTTATAGTGTAATTACAGCAGTGGCAGCCCTGTGATAAATGTGACACGTATATATTTTGCCATATGTGTGTTTGTAGGGAAGACCTGTGGGTTCGGGAGGGAAAGATCCTCAACCCAGAGAAACTGTTCTTTGATGAGGAAGGATTCGCAGATCATAAAGTTGACTGCGGGAATAAAATCATTGCACCCGGGTTCATAGACGTACAGATAAATGGTAAAAACACAAACATTGGAATCTGAAACCACATCACTTATGCAGTTTGTGTAAAAATGCTACTGTGTCCTTTTGAGTTTTTATAACAATGCAATTCAATGTTTACATTGATGTCAGTGCTAAGCCAATCTCTCCTGTTCACTAGGTGGATATGGCATAGACTTCTCACAGGCCAGCAGTGACATCAGAGGAGGCTTGGCTGTGGTGGCCAAAAAGATTCTAGAGCATGGTGTCACGTCGTTCTGCCCGACCCTCGTCACATCTCCACCAAACATATACCATCAGGTACAAACCATGCACCAATCACTGCCCTGATTTGTCTGTCTGCCGTCAAGTACACTGCCACAAAAATATCACTCAACTACTAATATACAGTTGAAGTCATTAAAACTCATTTTTTAACCACTCCACAGATGTAATATTAGCAAACAATAGTTTTGGCAAGTCATTTAGGACATCTACTTTGTGCATGACACAAGTCATTTTTCCAACAATTGTTTACAGACAGATTGTTTCACTTTTTGTTTCATGTCACTCCGCAATACGGAATGCCCAATTCCCAATTGTCCTCATGGTGGCGTAGTCACTCACCTCAATCCGGGTGTCGGAGGATGAATCTCAGTTGCCTCCGTGTCTAAGACAATAAATCCACGCAACTTATCTTGTGGCTGGTTGCGCGTGTTACCGCGGAGACCTAGCGTATGTGGAGGCTCATGCTATGCTCGGCGGCCATGCACAACTCACCACGCACCCCACCGAGTGCGAGAACCACATTATAGCAACCAGGAGGAGGTTAACCCAACGTGACTCTACCCACCCTAGCAACCGGGGCAATTGGTTGCTTAGGAAGCCTGACTTGAGTCACTAAGCACGTCCTGGAATCAAACTCATGACTCCAGGTGTGGTAGTCAGCGTCTTTACTTTCTGAGCTACCCAGGCCCCCAATTGTTTCACTTTTAATTGACTATATCACAATTCCAGTGGGTCAGAAGTTTTCATACACTAAGTTAACTGTGCCTTTAAGCAGCTTGGAAAATTGCAGAAAATTATGTCAAGCATTAAGGCAATTAGCTTCGCATAGGCTAATTGGCTAATTGTTGGTGTACCTGTGGATGTATTTTAATCCCTTCCTTCAAACTCAGTGCCTCTTTGCTGTACCTAATGGGAAAATCAAAAGAAGTCAGCCAAGACTTCAGAAAAAAAAATTGTGGACCTCCACAAGTCTGGTTCATCCTTGGGAGCAATTTCCAAATGCCTGTTCCAAATCTGTACAAACAATAGTACACAAATATAAGCACCATCATACCCCTCAGGAAGGAGACGCATTCTGTCTCCTAGAGATGAACGTAGTTGGTGCGAAAAGTGCAAATCAATCCCAGAACAACAGCAAAGGACCTTGTGAAGATGCTGGAGGAAACAGGTCGACAAGTATCTATATCCACAGCAAAACGAGTCCTATATCAACATAACCTGAAAGGCTGCTCGGCAAGGAAGAAGCCACTGCTCCAAAACCACCATAAAGAAGCCAGAATACAGTTTGCAAGTGCACATGGGGTCAAAGATCTTGTGTTTTGGAGAAATGTCCGTTATGTTTGGGGGAAAAGGCTTGCATGCCGAAGAACACCATCCCAACTGTGAAGCATGGGGGTGGCAGCATCATGTTGTGGGGGTGCTTTGCTGCAGGAGGGACTGGTACACTTCAAAAAATAGATGGCATCATGAGGAAGGAAAATTATGTGGATATATTGAAGCAACATCTCAAGACATCAGCCAGGAAGTTAAAGCTCAGTCACAAATGGGTCTTTCAAATGGACAGTGACCCCAAGCATCCCCCCCAAAGTTGTGGGAAAATGGCTCAAGGACAACAAATGTAATTTTGCCAAATTATGTAAAAAGTGTAAAATATTGTATATTTACATGTGTAAATATCAATATATTGATTTTTGATTGGCATGTTATTTTATCAATATATTTTTGAGGCATCGATAAATTAACATTAGCCGACATTTAAATTAGAAGCCTAATTTGCATGCTTTCCAATGTACTAAGTTGGCCTTTCATTTAATGTAGTCTGGCATAATGGCGTTGGGAGACCACAAGAGGGTGATATAACATGTACTGAGAAGCGGACAAGGCACAGCCTCACAACACAGTATGCATTGATGCAGTGCAGGTGGCAATCCAAACTAAGTTATGGATCTAGTCATCATACACACACAATTATTAAGATTGTGTGCATACCTTCGTAGAAAATAATTGTTTTGAATTTTAGAACACGCCATATCGTCCACCAGATGCATCCAGTGTCCACCAGATGCAGTGTGACCCCCTTTAATTTACCCTGCCACTCACCCTGTTTATATCTGACAAATGCAGATTTATATATATATATATATATATATATACATATATATTGTGGCGGGGCCGGGTCGTGATTCTACACACCCGGTCCCTAATCAGGCTAATCAAGCCTCCGAGAGGGATAAAGGCCGACTGTGGAGTATTGTGCGGGAGAGAGAGATCGTTTACGGACATGTCCGTCGTGTGTGTTGTTGTCTTTTGTTTAAGTTAATCATTAAAATATTATTTATGTCGTCAAGCCGGTTCTCGCCTCCTCCTTTCTATTGAACTGCTTTACATATATCAATAATCATCGGGAAAAGTTTCTGATTATCAATGCCTGAAAAAGGCATCGATCCCAAGCACTAAAAAAAACTATTTATGTGCAAATCTGCAAATGTAAATATACTGTACATTAAACTAAATGAACATCACACATTAGGTTTGGCATAGACACACAGTTAAATTGTTTGTGTACATTCTGCACTGTTAATGTCCCTCCACAGGTGATCCCACTGTTCAGAGTTCAGGATGGAGGACCTGAAGGGGCCGGAGTTTTAGGTAGACTCAGAGTTATTCTCTTTTTTTCTCCCTCTAATTTAAACTAATGTGTGTTGTGATTTTAGTATTTGTATTGGTCACACACCATGTCCTAACCAGGTGTGATGCAACAAGCGATCTGTCCATGTTGAATGCAAAACTGCTGCGCAACATCTCTTAATCACAGCCAATCAGAAGATATTTCTGGACCCTATTTTAAGAGCGCCATGACTTAAGAGTAGCACAATGCGATACATCATACGTGCTAATTCAGTGGGCATTGCCATTAAATTTTGGTGTTTTCGTACAAGCATGCGTTGAGACTTTTGAGGCAGAAAATTGCACTTTGTGCCACTTCATTAACGCAATACACACACAGTTTGCGCACGTACACCCACAGATTGTGCGAACACACCCACTTGCACGTTGCGCTTGCACAAAAATTGCACTTAGAATTAGCGCTCTCATGAAAATTGGGAAATGTTGCACCCGGTCGTTGCGTGTAGTGCTGCGGCTAGCGCAGTTATGAAAATAGAGCCCTTTATGTTTTATGTACATATGCATTGGGATTTTGGACCAATGAGATTTGAGGTGGGGTTACTTAGCACACTGCAGCAGAAATAGAAACAAAGCAACCAAGAAAATGTGCTGTTGTCCATTGTTTTTATTGCATCTTGCCTAGTTAGCATAAAAAGCATTGGAAATTCCTTTAGATCTCACTTTCTTACTTGCCCTTGATTTTTTCCTATCATCCTTTTTTTTTTTATTTTTATCAGGCGTGCACCTTGAAGGACCATTTATAAGTAAAGAGAAGAGAGGCGCCCACCCTCCTCAGTTCCTCCGCACTTTTAAAGCAGGAGGTGTGGCCGACCTGATGGAGACCTATGGGCCCCTGGAGAATGTTGCCATAGTGACACTTGCACCAGAACTGGCCAATAGTGAAGCAGCAATCCGTGAACTGGCAGGAAGAGGCATAGCAGTGTCAGTAGGTACGCGTTGCTCGGTAAAAACATCCAGGAGCCATAATCATGGCCTCAGCAATCAACCCTATCAAACCGATGTTTCTTCCAGCCTAGATTTATTTTCAAACATTTTGTGTGTGCAAAAAATATATCATGTTTCTCTGTCTAGGCCACTCTATGGCTGATCTCTCTCAGGCGGAAGAGGCTGTGCTGAATGGAGCCTCATTCATCACGCACTTATTTAATGCCATGTTGCCTGTTAGTAACACACATACAGTCTGACACCTGCACATACATACATACATTTGCCGACTAATCTTACATAAAATAAAACCATAAAACTAGTGCATTAACTAAACATTTGGTATATATGCATACTGACTCAGAAGTTGATTTTATTTGCTGTGTGCTCTTGTAGTTTCATCATCGGGACCCAGGTATTGTAGGATTGCTTACAAGTGATCGCATACCGCCCGGACGGACAGTTTACTACGGTATGATTGCAGACGGGATACACACACACCCTGCTGCACTGCGCATCACACACAGAGCTCATCCTGCAGGTATTCACACAAACAACACACCACAACATGTATATGCATAACAATTTAGGTTAAACCTAACACACATTAGAGGTAGACCAGTATATCTGTGTTACTGATTAATCAGTGCTGATAGTAGAACTATCGTTATCAATGTCGATATTTCATTAGTTTTATTATTTCTCTGTCGCCGGCTTGGTTTTACAGTATAACAGCAGCATGCATCCATCCATCCATCCATCCATCCATCCATCCATCCATCCATCCATCCATCCATCTATCCATCCATCTATCTAGCTATCTTAAAACCAGGGTTGCCAACTCTCACGCATCTGGCGTGACACTCACGCATTCAGCCTCGTGAGATTGAAGCTGAATGCGTGAGTGTCACGCCAGATGCGTGAGAGTTGGCAACCCTGTAAAACATGATAGCAACATGATAACACCACCTAGCTACATGCTAAAACATGATAGCAACATGTTAACACGATCTAGCTACATGTAAAACATGATAGCAACATGTTAACACCACCTAGCTACATGTAAAACATGATAGCAACATGCTAACACCACCTAGCAACATGCTAAAACATGATAGCAAAAGATAGCAAACCTAGCTACATGCTAAAACATGATAGCAACATGCTAACACCACCTAGCTACATGCTAAAACATGATAGCAACATGCTAGCACCACCTAGCTACATGATAAAACATAATAGCAACATGTTAACACCACCTAGCTACATGCTAAAACATGATAGCAACATCTTAACACCACCTAGCTACATGCTAAAACATGATAGCAAAATGCTAACACCTTGCTAGCTACATGCTAAAACATGATAGCAACATGTTAGCACCACCTAGCTACATGCTAAAACACGATAGCAACATGCTAGCACCACCTAGCTACATGCTAAAACATAATAGCAACATGCTAACACCACCTAGCTACATGCTAAAATATGATAGCTACATTCTAGATTAGATAATCAAGCATTCTAAATTCAAGCGAGGACATGCAAAGAAAAATGGGGGAAGGTAAGGGGGAAGGGGTAAACCAGTGGGAAGGTATCCTTACTGTTGCAGTGTATGGTGCAAACTTTATTTGTCTCTTGATATACTTTACAGAATTTGTTGATACAGAACATGACTTTAAAATGTTGTAAACTTTCCACAATGTTTGGCTTTTAGTAATCCACAAACTTTCTTTATGATGTCTATTTGAATATCTATTATGTTCTTAACTGTCAGTTGTTGATACGAAATAAAAAAAAGAACAGTGCAGCGACTCTCTCGTCTATGGCTTCTCATTTCTAAAACTGTCGCTTTCCTTCACTTCCTGTCAGCTCCCTCTTAGGATACAATAAAAAGATGCAAGGAAAGTAAATGAGGATGGAGGAATCCAATTGAAATGTATTTGTAAAATGAAATGTCCCGCTCATTAAAGTGTCATTTCAGAGCATCACCTTATGCTTTTTTTTTGTCACGCTGCATTAGCCTACCTCAGAGCGCCAGCCGTTATGTTGTTCAAATGTAATTCATTGATATATTAAGAATAATTCCTAATAATTTAAGATGCACTGTCCAAGAAGACAATTGCATTTTGTTAAAACAACGGTGAAACAGGAATTAAAACTATTGTTTCAGATGTGAAGGGGGAGAAGAATTTATGCGTGCATCAGGTGCGTTCGACACAAAAGATTTCCAATCCACCAGTGCATCCTCGCTCAAACCTCCTCATAAAGCTTCCTTTATTCTCCTTTCAATTGTTTTTCACAAAAAATGCGCTGGATTAATGTGTTTTTGGCACGTTTTGCATGTTTGCAGACGGCGTAAAAGAACTTCACTGTTAAAAACCTGTATCGAGACACCTGCGTTCTGACTTATTGCGCTGCATCTTGTTTTTTTTGCGCAAGAACGCGTATGGTCTGAACCAGGGTCAGAAATTAACAAGGTCTCGTGGCAAAAATGCCACTGAAGGTGACAAAAATAACCCCGGAATTGAAAATGTGGGGGCAAAAAATACCTTTTTCTACCCAATTTGGTATGCCCAATTCCAAATGCGCTCTAAGTCCTCGTGGTGGCGTAGGCTTCAGGTAGGTGTGGAGGCTTCACGCTGTTCTCCGCGTCATCCATGCACAACTCACCACTTGCCCCACCGAGAGCGAGAACCACACATTATAGAGACCACAAGGAGGTTATCCCATGTGACTCAACCCTCCCTATCAACCGGGCCAATGTGGTTCATACATATTTCGAACTGGATTTGAACTCACGATTCCAGGGTTGGTAGTCAGCATCTTTACTCGCTGAGTAATGTAAGTCCAATTAATCGGTTATCTGCCTTTTCCACCACCTTAGTTATCAGAATCAGCAATATATATACACACACAGTACTGTGCAAAAGTCTTAACAAAAACATTTGTCTATATATAAACACATGCATACATACATACTGTGTATATACACACACACACATATCCTGATCCCCTCAGGTGCTGCATGTGCCGCTGCCAATCATTACAGTAAATGATAATTGTCATCTAGATAGGCAGCGACGTAAGCTGCATGCGGTCTGTGGATATGGTCCGTGAGATGCTGAAATGTAGCCGGGGCCACAAACAAACCGAACGGAAGCGTCACAAATTGGTGCAATCCAAACGGCGTGGAGAAGGCTGTTTTTGGCGGGAAATTGGTTTCAAGGGGATCTGCCAATAACCCTTTGTCATATCCAATGTTGAATAAAATCGAGCAGAACCTAACCGATCGAGCAACTCATCAACGCGGGGCATCAGGTTTGCATCAAATTTAGACACCGCGTTGACTTTTCTATAATCCACACAGAACCATATATACCCGTCGCTCTTGGGATCTAGCACAACCGGGCTGGACCAATCACTATGGGATTCCTCTATTACCCCCATATCAAGCATCGCATTCAATTCTTCCCGAACTATTTTCTTTTTGTGTTCGGGCAAGCGATAGGGACGGCTGTACCACCACTCCCGGTTCGGTCTCAATGTGGTGCTGGATGAGGTGCATAGGACCCGGTAGAGTGGAGAACACGTCTGCACATTCTTGTTGCAACTTGGCAACCCCTACGAGCTGATTCGGTGAGAGGTGGTCACCGCAAGTGACCAGGGTGTTATGATTAGGTTTTGTATTCACCTCTAGCCCGAGCTCCGCCCTCTCCGGAAATACCATAGCCAATGTCACGGTCCACCTACCTCCATAATTTCAAGAGGTTGAGGTGATATATTTGACATGCTCCCCCCTCTATTGGTTCGCTTAACCTCATAATCGAGATCCCCCACTCCTCATGTGACCTCAAAGGGTCCTTGCCACTTGGCGAGTAATTTGGAGCACGATGTGGGGAGTACCTTATCTCCTGGTGCAAATTCCCGCAGCCGAGTTCCCCTGTTATACAGTCGGCTCTGTCGTTCTTGAGCTTGGAGCAAATTCTCCTGTGTTAGTTGCCCCAAGGTGTGGAGTTTTGCTCTAAGATCTAGAACGTACTGAATTTCATTCTGGCTATCTGGAGGTCTCGCCTCCCAAGCTTCGCGGATGCTGCCCATACAGTAGCTCGAACGGGGAAAACCAGTGGTGGCTTGCGGGACCTCTTGTACTGCAAATAACAGGGTGTGGAGCCATTTATCCCAATTTCTAGCATGCTCATGCATGAACTTACGAATCATGTTCTTAAGGGTTTTATTAAATCACTCCACCAGGCCATCTGTCTGCGGATGGTAAACTCTGGTGCGATTCGCCTTAATACCCAATCATTTGTAAAGCTTGCGTAGTGTCCATGACATAAAAGGACTAATACAAAGTGATGTCTGCATGCTGTCCACTCTAATGGCCCAACAAGGTCCATGCCAATTCTCTCAAAGGGAACCCCGATCAGTGGAAGGTGGCACAATGGTGCTTTTGGGGTGGCTGGTGGATTCACCAGTTGACATTCACGGCATGCAGCACACCACCTGTGGACATCGCCGCCAAAGCCCGGCCAATAAAAACAGGCTATTAAGTGGTTCAGTGTCTTCCTTTCCCCTAAGTGACTCGCCATCGGATTATAGTGAGCCACCTGGAACACCATTTCCTGGTGGCTCTGTGGTATTAAGAGCTGGGTTGTATCTTCTTTTGCTTGAGTGTCCTGAAAGTGCGACACTCGGCCGGAGTTGTTGACCATCAATCACTCTCACTTGGTCAAAGCGTGCCTGAGGGTTCTGCCTCTTGACTGCTCCAAAGGGAAATCCCTTCGGGAGACCACAGCCTCTCCCCTCCTCACGTAATCCTGACAAAGATGGCCCTGGCTCTGCCTCCTCTGCCAGAGCATCACATATATCACACATCATCGCTTTTACACAGGACCCATCCGCACATATTCTCTTTAATACGTTCCTGAAATCAGGCCAATTAGTCCCCAAAATCAGATGGTTGAGGCAAGAAATAACCGTGGCCTCCACTCTATGTTTTGTTCGCCGAAATTTAATTTCAAGGGTCTCTACAAGTTATTTGTGAATATCCCCATGCACACAATTTTAGCTGTACCCAATGCCCCGGGTTGAACCAAGCATTGGTTGATAGTGGTTTGATTTAAACCTGTGTCCACCAATACTTGGTGAGTACCCCCCCCCTTACTGGTATCCGGTATGCTCCGGCTTGTTCGGGGGCAGCCTGTGGGGCATCAGGGATCCGGACCACCATCCCCAGCTCCATAACGGGGCATTGATCCCGGATTCCCGCAGCTCCAGTAGGTTGGCCCAGATGCCACCTGCATTGATGGTCACTTCCACGTGATGGGTAGAGTGGCGGGACACTGTAGAGGCAGGGGGGTGTGCCTACCACCTTGTGTGGGGCACTGGCCGCACCTATCAACCGTGGGGCAGGAATGGGCTCTGGAGAGAGAGCAGAGTGAGGGGGGAACACACAGGAGCAGGGGGAAGAGAGAGAGAGAAGAAGAAAAGAGCTCTTCCGCACTCGGGTGTGCCACTATATGGTCCTCCGCGAGTTCGACAGTTTCCTCCAGCGACGTTCCCTTTGGCAGACGAAGGATAAGCTGCTCCAGTACCACCTGATCGATGACTCCCACAATGTCACGGTTCCCCACCAGCAGCCATTTCTGGCATGTGTAGGGGCAGGGGGCTGCGGTTGTCCGGGATCGCTGCCGAGGCTCTCTCCTGGCCGAGAAGGCTCCGGTTTGCATGACGGTCCTCTGCTTGAGCTCGCAGAATCTCAAAGAAGCGACGATCCTGGTCTTGGAGGAGCTCAAGCAGGGATTGTTGGTGGCTCTGATGTAGTCCGGCGAGGGACTGGAGGATCTCGGCCAACTGGGAGGACTCCATGGGGCATACATCCAGCTCCCGGGTTTCGGCACCAGTTTAACGGCTATACGGGAAAGGATGAGTCGGGAAGCACAGACATCGTCAAGGTAAGGCTTTTATTCTCTGCTTCAGCAGTTTTTACACTCTGCTTTTCTGAGCTCACTCAGGTAGCTTTACTAATAACAAAAACTCTCCATAAACATAAACTTCTTAAAGACATGCCGTTCTTTAACGTTCAGGAAACACACCAACACTGGACTGACGTGTCGCTCTCTCTCTCTCGTCTGGCAGTGGCGTGGCCTTTTATATGCTGCTCTCCCCATTCTCACTGGAATTAGAGACATATGTTAGACATAATTTTGCTCAGGTTTAAGCACACTTACCACTTTCTCTCTCTCCAGACGAGTGCTCGACCACACCCCCGCTGCCACATATGTATGTGTGTGTGTGTATATATATATATATATATATATATATATATATATATATATGTATGTGTATAGTATATATACAGTATATGTATATATATATGTGTGTGTGTGTGTGTGTTCCAGGTTTGGTGTTGGTCACTGATGCTGTGACAGCGATGGGTCTCCCACCTGGTCGACACACACTTGGACAGCAGCAGATAGACATCCAGGGCCTTCATGCCTACGTTGCAGGTCTGTCAAAATAAAAGTTGTATCATAATCCTATTATTAATTAATTTGTTTATGTATAATGGACAAGCAGTTGGCACTGAGTTTAAATATAACATTTTGTAAGCATTTTAGGCTTGCAGAATTTAGCTCAGTTTAGAAAATAGACTCAACTCAAATGAGAGATATAAGATGGGAGGTTTTAGTACTTATACTAAACTGAAAGGGATTGATCCCTATGCTTAGTAACATTAATCTGGTAATGCTGCTGTTGATCTGAATGATTGTATTAGGGTTGTTTAAGGTTTTTGGGTGCTGTGATTTCAGGCACTACAACTTTGTGTGGCAGCATTGCTACTATGGACATGTGTGTAAGACACTTCAGAGAGGTGTCAGGTCAGTAATATTTTGTCGGTTTATTGTGTTTGCATGCTCATTGGTGCATGTTTATCAACAGGATAATCATCTGAGTATGTCTTTGTTATTGAGGGTTTGTTTTGTTGGTGTGTGTATAGGTTGTACCCTAGAAGCTGCGTTAGACGCTGCATCGCTGCATCCTGCACAGCTTCTGGGTGTCAGTCGCAGAAAGGGAACACTGGAATACGGCTCAGATGCAGGTATAGTCTCAACGTCTTAATGGAACCAAGTCACCGTCACTGATTTTTATTAAAAACACACACAGATAAAGCAGGGACTTTATTGAAAATGATTTAGATAACTTTTATTGATTGTTGAGTTCATGTCGAATTGGACTGACAGTGTCCCTAGAGAAAAGGAACATTTTTATATTATACTGTAATATCGGACAGTTATGACAAGCAATTGCTGATATTGATGAATGATGATCTAATGTTGATGAATTACTGCTCATATAGTTTTTATCAGCTCATATGACAATGTTTATTTTGTAGATTTTATATTGTCATACATTGTAGATGATTATTGGAGTGCATGTTTTAATAACCTTACGTGTTTGTGTGAGCACATACATTTCAAAATAAAAGCTCCGGGCTTGTTAATAGCTAAAATGTTCCAAATCTTAATTTTGTTGTGGTTATTATTGGGATTTTGGTTGCACAACAAACAGCACCTGGGATTTTATTAATTTTGGACTCTTGTAGCATCTGTGTTTGTTCCCATGACAATAGGGAAAGACTAAGACGTCTTCTTTTTGTTATATTTAATAAATCAACTATCGGCGGATTAATCGGTTATCAGTCTTTTCCACTACATTAGTCATCATATTGGTCAACCTCTAGTCTGTTGTTCATAAAATGCATAAACAAATGATTAAAGTAGTATGTCTAGTTATGTGTGTGTTTTGCAGATTTTGTAGTGCTTGATGACACACTGACTGTGAGAGAAACTTACATTGCTGGACAGCAGGTCTGGAGGAAGTGACATCATCTAGTGGACTGCCTTCTGATTGGCCCGATAGAGAAGCCTTTTCTATCATGGACTTACATGAAAATTGCTTTTAAAACAATTTAAAAATGAGGAACATAAGCAATTTGTCCTAAAATGAAGTCAATGTCTGCAGTATTGCACGTGGATTTCTAAATGGACAAAAAATACATACTCCCTTTTTCTCTCTGAGGAGGACGATGATCCTGAATATAATGTACCCTTCCAAAATCCTTATTTTCTTTACATTAATTGATCCATGTGTAAAAGCCAAACACATTTGTGCAAGCGCCATAATGGCACACTGTATGTTCATGAAGCTGCGGCATCTGAACAAGGGTCAGAATTGTTTACACTCTGTGCCTATGGATTGAGGGTTGCTTCAAAGCTCAGGATGTGGAACAGACATATCAAAGGTCCAATTATTTTAATAATGACCTACATATTATTACCAATCAGATGTGAAACTGGACATTTACTGATTCCATGAAAATGTGTATATTACATTCTGTTCAATGTCTTTGTGTCTATACAAATCAAGAATGATTCTTTAAATGTTTTTTTTAGTACAATAAAAAAAATTTTGCTTTAGTAATACAAATAGTTTTTTCTTCAGATGAAATACATCTTACACAATTTACAAAAACATTTTCTAATTCTTTCATTAAAAAGAGCTTTTATACAATAAATGCAAGTCCATGGAAGGATGGCAGACTGGACGTTGATCTCTTGAGCAAATGTTCTGATCGGTCCTTCAAGTAAACACAGATGTGCCACAACATCAACCCAGAAAAGTTGAAATGAAGACGCTGGTGTCTAGATTAAGGGTTGCATGCCACCAACGATCTGGAAAATACAGCACCTACACAAACACAAACATTGTTTAATCTCTTATTTAATAATACTTGATTCTGATTGGTCAATCACAGCATTCTATGGTCAAAACATTTTATATATAAAATTATACACACAAAGTTGAAGTCAGAAATGTACATACGCTTAGGTTGAATTCATTAAAACACTTTTTTTTTTTTACTGTGCCTATAAGCAGCTTGGAAAATTCCAGAAAATGATGTCAAGCTTTAGACAATTAGTTTCTGATAGGCTAATTGGAGTCAGTTGGAGGTGTACCTGTGGATGTATTTTAAGGCCTATCTTCAAACTCAGTGCCTCTTTGCTTGACATCATGAGAAAATCAAAAGAAATCAGCCAAGACTTCAGAAACAAATTCTGGACGCATTCTGTCTCTTAGAGATGAACGTAATTTGGTGCAAAAAGTGCAAATCAATCCCAGAACAACAGCAAAGGACCTTGTGAAGATGCTGGAAGAAACAGGTAGACAAGTATATATATCCACAGCAAAATGAGTCCTATATCAACATAACCTGAAAGGCTGCTCGGCAAGGAAGAAGCCACTGCTCTAAAACTGCCAAAGAAAAAGCCAGACTACAGTTTCCAAGTGTACTTGGGGACAATGAAGTTTCCTCTGGTCTGATCAAACAAAAATATATCCGTTTGTCCATAATGACCATCGTTATGTTTGGAGGGAAAAGGTTGAGGCTTGCAAGTCGTAGAACACCATCCCAACCATGAAGCATGGGGGTAGCAGCATCATGTTGTGGGGGTTCTTTGCTGCAGGAGGGACTGGTGCACTTCACTAAATAGATGACATCACGAGGAAGGAAAATGATGTGGATACATTGAAGCAACATCTCAAGACATCAGCCAGGAAGTTAAAGCTCGTCACAAATGAGTCTTCCAAATGCACAATGACCCAAAGCATACCTCCAAATTTGTGGCAAAATGGCTCAAGGACAACAAAGTCAAGGTATTGGAGTGGCCACCACAAAACCCTGACCTCAATCTGAAAGAGAATTTGTGGGCAGAACTGAAAAAGCATGTGAAAGCAAGGAGTCCTACAAACCTGACTCAGTTACACCAGTTCTGTCTGGAGGAATGGGACACAACTCCAGAAACTTATTGTGAGAAGCTTGTGGAAGAATTAACAAAATGTTTGACCCAAGATAAACAATTTAAAGGCAATGTTACCAAATAAAAACAAAGTGCATGTAAACTTCTGAGCCACTGGGAATGTGATGAAAGAAATAAAAGCTGAAATAAATCATTCTCACTATTATTATTCTGACATTTCACATTCTTAAAATAAAGTAGTGATCCTAACTGACCTAAGACAGGGAACGTTTTCTATTATTAAATGTCAGGAATTGTGAACATTTCTATATGTATGTAAACTTCTGACTACAAGCGTGTGTGTGTGTGTGTGTATATATACACACACACTTACACACACACTTACACACACACTTACACACACACACACACACACACACACACACACTTCATGTCCGTTTATTTATTTGGTAACTAGCCATGTAGTTTGTGGGATTGTGTTACACATTTTCATGTCAGGGTTGTCGTTAACCTTATGGAAAATGACCAGAAATGAGCCCGTTTACATGCACAACGATACGCTGATAATTTTATTTTAAAATCTGACAAAGCAAGAAAAACATGCTCACATGAGATTTGAAATTATCACTTTATTCTCTGCTTTTGACGTCAACCTTTCTTTTTTCTGCAGAACACAAATTACTCCTAGTAGGTGGCGATATGCATGAAGAATGCAAATCGAAGAAAAATGTTTTTTAAAGTGGAGATTTATAGTAAAAAAAGGACTTAAATATTGATCTGTTTCTCACCCACACCTATCATATTGTTTCTGAAGACATGGATTAAACCACTGAAGTTGAATGGATTACTTTTATGCTGTCTTTGTGCTTTTTGGAGCGTCAAAGTTCTGGTCACCATTCACTTGCATTGTAAGGACCTACAGAGCTGAGAAATTCTTCCAAAAATCTTCATTTGTGTTCTGCAGAAGAAAGAAAGTCACACACATCTAAAATGGCATGAGGGTGCGTAGATTCTGTTTATGGCCTTACACTATTAAAGCAACGCCATTTAATGTGTTTACAGGACAACAGACGTTGTCAGTTTATTAAGCATAATCGTTATAAGAACGTGCATCGAAACGTGCTCATTTATAAATAAAGTGTGTAAATGTGTTCAAAATGCACACTTTTGAAAACGTAAATATGAATGTAGTGTTTGTTAACCTCTCCTGGTCTTATTGTGCACTCCAGAGGCTTCTGGTGGTGCTCCAAGTTCGGGTAGGAGAGAGTGACCCAGGAGAGAGTGGTGTGGTTGGGGTGGAACTCGGGTGCCTGGTCAGGGGGGTACAGGATCCAGCGCTGGAATACACACATCATAATCAGACAAGTGCTGCAAAGCCTTTGCCATTAAACCACTGATAACCCCAATAAACCATTATAAGCCTGTGGGCGAGGCCACCCAAATTAATTGCACCTTTCTTCAGAGTAACAGAACAGATCTACAATCAGTTTGGGTTATGCCCATTAGCACTCCAAATAATGCATTTTTATGAGCACAGAGATCCACACACCTTCCTGCCATAGATAACTTCAGAATAGCCGGGGCCGTGCCAGTGAAACGGGACGCCAGTACCCGGTCCTGCAGCAGAGATGTTGTGTAAAGTGTAAAAATGTGTGTATGCACCCTCCATAACTAAATCTACATACCGAAATGGCAAGTCCGTGTGTGCATACCAGCAATCCCAAAGCTATATGCAGGACTCATTTGAGGAAGAGTGTAAGGTGGCGCTTTGTACTCGTCAAACAGAGAATGCCACTCTGTGAAGTTATTGTCCCCGAAGAAGTACAGCGTATCTGGAATAAACACACATGGATGAAATAATCACGCACAGTGTAACAAGGAACGGAGGTGGGTAAAGATTGAAGAATCGTTTGTGTGCAGTACTGACCACTGCCGAGGGTGTTCTCAGACTGAGGGGTCAACAGGAACTTTACAAACTCTTCAAACCGCACATCCACTTTTAAACAGAAATCAAAAATAGAAAGATTAATAAATGTCTTCCGTGTCATCCTGACCTATACAAGCATTCAAAAGACTGTGTAAATGTCTACATTTGCTGCCTAAGTCTACCTTTCTTGTATGAGTGTGTATTGGCGGTGCTGAGACGGACGGTTTTCTCTCCGTACTCTCGCAACAGACTGGATTTGGAACACAGGAAGCGGAAATTCTGAAACAACCAATCACAACACAACGCTGTTAGAAATTTATCAACTAGAACAATTACAGATCAGTACAAATACACACCTGACCTTCCCCACGTGAACATTATTCATATGCTGATAAGAGATTAATCGGTCGATAGTTTTTAAAATCGATTTATCGAACGTCAAAACATTTTTGTAGTCTTTTGTTACTGTGACGTGCACAGGCATAGAGGCTAGACGAGTCCACAGTTAAACAAATCACTTTATTGTTTAACCAAAATGCCAAGAATAAAAATACAAATGAATATATACTGCATAGCGTGGGACTTTTAACTATAAACTAAAGGTCGACTGATAGTGGATTTGCCGATACTGATAACAAAGGTTGTGTAAAAAGCCGATAAGAGATTAATCGGTTGATAATTTTTCAAATCAATTTATTGAATGTTAAAAAAACGAAATCAGCCTTTTGTTACTGTGACGTCCACAGGCAGAGACTACAAGAGTCCAACATTAATCAAATCACTTTATTGTTGAACCAAAATCCCAAGAATAATAATAAAAAATTAAGATATAGTGCATAACGAGAGACTTTTAACTATTAACAAGAAATGAATTATTTCAGGACTCTTATTTTGCTCAGTTACAATTCTCTCTATTTAAATATTTACCAAATTCAGCTTTTTATAGCCTATACCAGCCTATGCCATATCTACTAGTCGATGGCAAAGGCAATGCTGGTAGAATGTACTTTCGTTAAATTTTAAATAAAAATAAATATAATGTCTTTCCTTCTTTTAGTTTCTGTCTGACTTGCACTTGACGAGTAAATATTGACCAGGCGAGGTTTTGTTTATTCAGTTGCCATGACAACTAGGTTTGTGCATACGCGCCTTCCAAGGACTTCTGAGAACTGAGCGCGAAATTGCGATGCTACTGCCCGGATTAGGCAAAACTGAATGGAATCAGACAGTAGCATCGCAATTTCGCGCTCAGTTTTCGCGCTCTGTTCTCAGAAGTCCTTGGAAGGCGCGTATGCACAAACTTAGTTGTCATGGCAACTGAATAAACAAAACCTCGCCTGGTCAATATTTACTCGTCATCAGAATAAGGTAAATGCCCTGGCTATTGTAATCTATTGTGCTGTAGGTGTTTTGGGTTTAGTGTTAAAACTGAATGATATCAACATTAAACATTGTTATTTTTTATTTTTTTATTAATTAGAAGATTAATTCCATGTAGGTATACATGCAGTAGTCCCAACAAGCATTTTCTTATTTGAAATGAAACTGTTTTTTTTTTTTTTGGTTGGTAGATCTTATTGAGTTGGTCATTTAAAAGTAGATCATCATGCTAAAATAAGTGTGGGCACCCCTGTCCTAAACAGTGCATCCGAAAGTATTCACCTCGCTTCAATTTTTCCACATTTTGTTATGTTACAGCCTTATTCCACAATGGATTAAATTCATTATTTTCCTCAAAATTTTACAAACAATACCCCATAATGACAACGTGAAATAAGTTTGTTTGAAATCTTTGCAAATTTATAAAAAATAAAAATAAAAAATCTATAAAAAATAAAAATCACATGTACTATAAACAAGCCCAAAACACAGGACTCTTATTTCATAGCCTAAATATTCACCATACGAGGTTTGATGATGAATATGGTTTATTATTATTCAAAAGATATGAAGTTAGAGACTGTATGTGCTGACGGAGCACATTTCCATAGTAGCATTATTCTTTGCATGCCCTTGCTTCCATTTTGAACACTTATCAAATCAAAATAACAAAATCCGGATTGAAGTGCGAGTACAAATATAGAGGAATATTGTCAATGATGAAAGCAAAGCAATGATACAGCAAATCCCCACGTAATTGTTTTTATTTCACCTCTAGAGGCAGCTGTTCTGAAGAACCCAAGCCGTTTTAACGGTGGACTCCTCCAGCACCAGCCACAAAAATGAAGGAATAATTGCTTTATTTTTTTTTTAAACTATCGGGAAGTATCGGCGGCACCGATTAAATGGTAAAACTGATATATTTGTCGACCTCTAGTATAAACAAACTTCTTACTGTGTTATCTGTGAGTCCTCGGAGTATTACAGGTTTTGTGTAGGCATACCTGTCAAACAAATTATCATTAGTATGAGAAGAAATATCCAGACATCGCAAACATTCATTCAAATGATGCATAATAAGGGTTGATCTCCAGGATGAAACTTATGTCTAGTTGTAAAAGTGATTACATTGAATGTTTTCTTTAATAAAAATTCAATTAATTCTACCATTTAATTATGTATATCAGCCACTAACCTTACATGTGTGTGTATTCTTTAGGGATTGGCATTAACGAGTAATTCTGTAGTCGAGTACTCTAACCCACAAAAAACGAGTAACCGAAAATATATATTTTGTTTTATTTGCAAACGTTACCAAGAACGGTTACAAAATAACTAACTGCAACAAACTTTGCATTGCTTTTGGAAAAATGAAATATACAATGTGCATGAATTCAATCCTTCTTACGTTTCATTATAATTCTCAATGCATTAATGATTTGGTGAGAGATACGGAGTGAAAGTAACAGTATAATTCAGTGTTGCCTACGGCAGGCAAATCACAAATACGCAAAAGAAAATCAATTTGCGATATTCAAGTATTTTTTATAGTCGATTAGTTGGTGCTCAATGAGTACTCGATTAGTCGATTACTTGTGCGCATCCCTAGTATTCTTACTCTTTAATAAATGCATTGTGTGTTATCGAGGTAACATCTCGGATCTCAATGTTACATCCGCCTTCATCCTCCATACTGAATTCCCCTCCCCTGAAAGACAAAGCAAAATAACCCCCAGTAACCTTCAACTAACTTACAAGTGATCATTTGCATGCGTTTGAGGTGGATAACAATGGCTGTCTCAAAACCTAGTGAGTTCCCTCCCCAGATATCTTTTTAGAAATGTTTTGTCTAGACAGGCAGCTCACTAGATTTTGCGACACAACCTATGTTGCATATAATATGAAAATAATAATTTAAGTTTTTTTTTTATCGCTCACCATCCTCCGTCATCTCCACCGGGGACGTCTGTACAACTAAACGAAGCCGGTATCTGAACTAACAGGAGGAATAATACCGACCTGAGAGCTCGATCCATGTGATTATCCATTCATACAGCCCCTGTCATAAGAACACACACATAACAACACCTGTTTACACACCGCAGCTGACCATCACACTCACAGAGGCTCTGATCACACCGCTTTCAAATTCACACGACATTCACTTCCTGGTCTGAGTGCGCCAGGGACCAATCAGCGGAGGCCGCACCAGGATGTGGGCGGGGTCTCATGGCACTTAAGGAGAACGCATGCTGATCTTTATTAAAGTATTACGTATTTACTCTATTTTATTTATTTTGGATTTTGTACATTAAAATACAAACGAATATATATATATATATATATATATATATATATATATATATATATATATATATATATATATATATATATATATATACACACCATACAATTTACTGGCTATAGGATCTACTCATGTTTTGTTTATCATAAAGGACAGACGAGGATTGTTAGGAACAGTTTGAACATGCATGTAACATGCTTTATTTATGCCCATATTTATGTTTGATTTGACTTCCTCTCCAACATTAGTTAAAACAAACTGTCATACATCACTTTCTAGTGGTTTATCTCTTACACGTTGACTTGTGTAGTCATGTAAAAAAGCATACACTCAAAAAATATCCTTTTAAGATTTACGCATTTCAATTTAATAACAAAATGAGGTTTGACACATTTTACATTTATGCATTTGGCAGACGCTTTTATCCAAAGCAACTTCCAGTGCACTTATTACAGGGACAATCCCCCCCGGAGCAACCTGGAGTTAAGTGCCTTGCTCAAGGACACAATGGTGGTGGCTGTGGGGATCGAACCAGCAACCTTCTGATTACCAGTTATGTGCTTTAGCTCACTACACCACCACCACTCCACACCTTCTTCTTGCACAACAGCTCCCTCACACCCATATCCCAGTTTAATATCCATACTTCATTGGTCACAGGTGTACATTACTCTCCTGGTACTCTGTTCACATGCTCCTCTGACCGCACCATCAAGTTAAGGCTTCCCATCTGTTAAGATAAATGTTTGTTGTGCTTTTATCCAAGGTTTCTGTGTTTAACATCTCTTGTTTGATGCAGGTTCACCTCCCACGTGCTCCACCCAAGACACTGTGTACACTTCACCATCATGCAGGGGTTAATGGAGACTGTTTACATTTAGCACATTCATTTATCTCTATATTGGTAATCCAACATATGGTTCTACTTTAGGCTTATTAGGGTTTTTCCTAAACAAAGATCAAAATGATTAAATGAAACTCCTCGGACATGCACTACCATTTCTGCTGTTGCACTGTATAGACTGCAGTGCTAAGCTGCAAGTTTGAAAGGAAGTAAAGTTAACTGCTCGTTTAACCATGTCACACTCTGACATCTCATAAATAGATCTGTTTAATGATACCAGTATAACTCTTATCTATCAGGTATCTGCTTCAGGTAAATAAAGACTCATCAGGTTTCTCTATCTTCTCAGTTAAGCATTGAGGCAGGAATCGCTTCTGGCGCTTCTGTGGAGGATTGGAGACTCAGATCCTAAGGAAGAAACGCCCAATCTGTTTGTCATCTGACAACTATGTCATACTGTACACTTCTCTTTAACATTCTGGGAATTTATTGATGCATTATACTTCAATGTGTTGCTTTTATTTAAAAAATAAATAAATAATAAGTTATGTGGTAGCTGTCTGATACTTAAGTGTTACTTATGCCTTGATCCTGCCACAGAAATAAAATAAAAATGGTAATTCTTAATGTAGATCTCACAATTGTGACTTTTTCCTCATAATTATATTACATTAGTGGCATAAAGTCCCCCAACAGCAATGTGAAGAAAGACTGGTAAGAGAGCATGCCAAGGCGCATGAAAGCTGTGATTGAAAATCAGGGTTATTCCACCAAATATTGATTTCTGAACTCTTCCTAAGTTTAAACATTAATATTGTGTTTTTAAAAAAATGAATATGAACTTGTTTTCTTTGCATTATTCTAAGTCTGAAAACACTGCAACCTTTTTGTTATTATGTACTATGTTGGCATGTTCTTAAATGACACTATTTTTTATATGAAATTTGGGACAAATGTTGTCAGTAGTTTATAGAATAAAACAAAAATGTTCAATTTACTCAAACACATACATAAATAGTACATTTATAGAAACTGATAATTTTGCAGGTGGTCTCTTAATTAATTAAACTTCATTAAACATAAAAGTTTCAGTTATTTTTCCGCCTTATTTGCGCAACAATAACGACAACATTCATCCACCATCCATTCTGTTTATATTGTAAACCTTTAACCTGTATATAATACACATGAGTCCACTTGACGCGTCACAGATCCATACATAGGCTAAACGCGTTTGGAGGCGTCTGTATTAACTTTGTACCATTGCGCTCGCCGTACTTGTTTGGAACGCGTGTGTTCAAGTGTGCCGTCTAGTGAGAGAGATCCGCGTTAAACTACATTAACAAGCCGGACATTACATACAAAACCCCAGGGGTGAGTAGAATATTATTAGTTTAAGAGATTTTTTTTTGAAAAAATAAGATATTTATTTAAAAATGCGCTTTAGATTGAATATATAACACTTGATGAATTATTGACAAACTCTGCTAGTATGATTTTCACATTATTTACATCACATAAACATCATTTTTTGAAAAAATAAAACAAAACACTGTTGCAGAAAACGTCTCTAACTCCTGTTTAAAAATGCTGTTGAAAATATACTTTGGTAGTGCCATTGTATTCTTAAAAGTACTTTGAAATGCCATATATTGTGCATATCATGGTATAGGAGGAATGTTGTAATCATTCATATGATATACTGTATATCCATACATAGTATGTATTACAATCTTATACCATCACTTTACCATGGCATTTCCACAGTACTTAAGAGATGGCAATATATCCTGTTCTTAATGACACTTCTATAGATTACTATTGCAAGTTGTAGGTACAGATCAGGATGACAATGGCACATCAGGCTCCCTTGGTGGCGAGGGATGCAGTGTTAAAGGAGAGCTGCCCCCTGTCAGAGGACTTGCCCTGTATTAAAGGTTATGACTTCAATCAGGGTGTGGACCATAAAGCCCTGCTGCAGTCCTACCTCACCACGGGCTTCCAGGCCAGCAGCTTTGCACAGGCCGTGCAGGAGATCAATAAAATGGTGAGTGATTTAAAAATAAAGCAAACTGCTGTGTGCATGATGGAGTTTGCAGTTCATTATGACTTAAAGGGATAGTAAAAAAATTAATTATATAATATAAATATATATATATATGATTGTCACAAAAAAAAAAAAAGAAGAAACAGCTTTCTCTCTCTAGAAACTCGTCAGCCAATCATTGTTTTGGGGAATGAAGGATATACAATGCTTGAAATTGTAGGAAATCTTCAGTTTTTTGGCAAAGGTGTAACTACAGTCTTCAAAGACAAAGCACAACTGTCTCTAACAATGACAGAAAGAGATGTGGAAGACCAGATGTACAACTAAACTAGAGGATAAGTACATCAGAGTCTCTAGTTTGAGAAATAGACGCCTCACATGTCCTCAGCTGACAGCTTCATTGAATTCTACCCGCTCAACACCAGTTTCATGTACAACAGTAAAGAGAAGACTCAGGGGTGCAGGACTTATGAGAAGAATTGCAAAGAAAAAGCCACTTTTGAAACAGAAAAACAAAAAGAAACAGTTTAGAGTGGGCAAAGAAACACTGACATTGGTTAACAGATAATTGGAAGAGTGTTATGGATCTGAACCCCATTGATCTTTAGTGGGATCAGCTAGACTGTAAGGTGTGTGAGAAGTGCCCAACAAGACTGACACATCTATGACAAGAGCTACAGGAAGTGTGGGGTGAAAGGTCATCTGAGTACCTGGACAAACTGACCACTAGAATAACAAGGATCTGCTAAGCTGTCGTTGCTGCACGTGGAGGATTTTTTGATGAGAACTCTTTGAAGTAGTTTAAGAAGTTAAGAAGCTGAACATTGTTTTAAAAATGTAATAGTAAGTTTTCACATTATGAATGTCCTGAATATACATTGTGATCAGTTGAATGCCACTTTGGTGAATAAAAGTACCAATTTCTTTCTACAAGAGCAAAATCTATTCCAAACTTTTGGTGCCATTGTGTATATATGTGTGTGTGTGTATATATATATATATATATATATATATATATATATATATATATATATATGTATATGAATATATTAGGGCTGTCGATTTAATGCATTAATTCAGTGGAATTAATTTTATAAAAAATAACGTGTTAAAAAAATGAACACTAATTAATCGCAATGCCCCCAGACCATAATAAGGAAGATTGGGAGAAATGCAAGCTTGTTGTACCACCTGTTTACTCCAGAGGGCAGTAAGTGAAACTTCAGCTGTATGAGCAACACACCGTTTATACAGTGAAGAAAACACCCTTCAACAACAACACAAACAATGCGTTACGTTCTTGTGTTCAAAACACTTGAAGGAGTACAAATGTGAACTAAGGGATCTCAAGATGTGTTTAAAGATTGAGTATTAAACTATATTTAACTTGACACAGTGAACTAAACATTTATGTTTATGACGCAACGCACACGAGACGCTACACAAGCATGTCTGACGCAGGTGTACATCCTTAAACAAGCCCTCATAATAAATCTCCAACTGATTGACAAATGACAAAAAGTGAACTGTGTGCCAATGATTGACTTATGATCAATACTATGGTAGTAAACAATACATTGTATTTTAAAGCCGCTTTTTGTTTTATCAATGACGAACTCTTCTGCTACAAGAATGTAATGCATTTTAATTATCTAAATATTTTTTATTTTATATACACACACACAAAACAGTTAGTTCCGGTCCTTGAATCTGATTGGACGAGAGATGTTCCATGAGCACCGATGGTGTGACAGCATCAGCACTCGGACGCTTCACTGTGTGTGTCACTCTACTTGTGTTTGTGCTGAACTAAAGTGTAAGAGTAATGCATATGTGTTAAGAGTTACTGCATGAGTGTCTCTTACATGTATTTTTAATGACATTTTTTGACATTACATATATTAGTCAGCAGGTGGTAGAAAAAGATAATGTTTGTGTGTAATTTGAGCAGTTGGTGAAGTGAACCCATCAGTCATTGTTTACAGACAACAGCGCTCCGTGATCGCCCTTATTACTACTACACGACTACAGCTAGAAAATAAATGTAAACGGCTTTAAACGAACAACTTCATCATTAAGGCTCATCACAGCTGAGAGACACAACAGACAGAATTATTACACAACTCATTACATTACTTACTACTTAGACTTTGCGGTTTCTATAGTGAAAGATTATTTCACCGGCTACTGTGAAATAGGGAGAATTATCCCCGCTTGGATGTCGATTTTTCCACTGTGAAATCTGATCCCCAGAAAGCTGACAGCATCTCTGCTTTGGTTTTGCAACAGGTGATCACACACGCTCCATCTCCATCTCCATCTCTCTCTCTCTCACACAAACACCCATCCTGGTTCATCCAATAACTTCTCAGAAACAGCACAAGCCGTGATATTTCTGAAGTGCTGTTTTTGAATTACTAACAAAGGTTTGGACGCTTCATTTGTTTTGAACCAGCAACAGCAGATTCTGATCCATCGCGTAAGAATGTAGTTCCATACACAAAGGCGTTTTTATGACCGTACTCAGTTTTTACTACTTGTTTATTGAACTGTTGTATATAAGCAATATCACACTCACAATCGTGCTATATGGCCCTATATCAGCACTGCTGTGATTACCTACGGCACTGATGTGCTGATGTAGGGCCATATACCATGATTGTGAGTGTGATATTGCTTATATATATGCATATGAACATAATATGAATATTAATGACTTATGAATAAATGTAGCATGTATGTGTTATCCTGTTGTTAATTTAAAAAAGAACATAAAACTTTTTTAAATTAATAAATGTAAGTATAATAACAAACTAAGAAATGTTTAAATGAGTTAAGAAAGGGGGCACTGCGGGATGTTTGTATAGCCACAAATCAACATCAAAATCTAAGCTCTTACCTCATGTTGAGTCTCATCTTTTTGCGATGTACATTTATATTAACCTGAGTACTGTTGGATGTGCCCTGTATGATGTCTCTGTGTTTGGAGTAGATAGAGAAGCGTTTAGAGTCGTCGAAGGAGGAGCAGGTGGGACATGAGGTCAGCGATTCTCATCACTCCGCTTCAGGATGCACCATCTTCCTGGGATACACCTCCAACCTGATCAGCTCAGGTGTGCGAGAGAGTATTCGTTACCTCGCACAACACAAAATGGTACGACCACACCTGTGACTTTGTTTGCAGCACTATTATTGCCCGCAAATGTTTTGCGATTTGTCTTGATTTTATTTTTTCAAATGTAGCGTTGTCTGTTTTATTTCTTCTATACTGCAAACAATGTGTTTACATGTTTTTGTAGGTAGATGTGATAGTATCCACAGCAGGGGGGATTGAAGAGGACCTTATAAAATGTTTAGCACCCACTTACCTTGGAGAGTTCAGTCTGAAAGGCAAAGAACTACGACAGCAAGGCATTAATAGGTAAAAGAACAGTTGCTCGTCAGATCTTTTAAATGCTTCTAGAATTCTATATTAGAATTCTATATAAATATATAGAATATATATTTAAATTTTTTGTCATAGAATAGGGAATCTCCTGGTACCAAATGATAATTACTGTAAGTTCGAAGACTGGCTGATGCCTATTCTGGACCAAATGGTTCTGGAACAGAAAACAGAGGTGAGAAGTTTTATACCATTTTCAAGTTTTTGTGTTTTTTTGTTGTTGTTTTTTTTCTTCTGTTTCATTTTGAGTAGTTTTTTTAATGTATTTGTTGTTTTGATTTTATATGAATTTAGTTTGTTTTTATTTTTATTTATTTTTTCGTTCCATGGTTTGTGTTGAAATTTTTAAATATTGTTGTTTTTATTATTGTTGAGATTTTAGGAGGGGATCAATTTAAATGTGTTTATTGATGGCGCAATCAATATTTACTCATGCAGTCGTGTATTTTGTTTCATTTTTATTTTGCTAGTTTTTTTGTTTTGTTTTTTGCGTTGTTTTTCCTTCCAGGGTTTGTGTTTGAAATTACGTATTTATTATCATTTTTTTTATCTACATTTTATGAAAGGGATCAATTTCAAAAAATGTATTAATTTTTTTCTGCTCCCAGGGAATATCAATATTTACTCATGCAGTCATGTATTTTTTTTATTTATTTTATTATTTTAATTTTGTTATTTTTAGTTTTTTTGTGCTTTGTTTTCCCTCCAAGGGTTTTTTATTGACATTTTATATATATATATATACTGTACATTTTGTTTGTTTGTTTTCTTGTGTGTGTGTGTGTGTGTGTGTGTGTGTGTGTGTGTGTGTGTGTGTGTGTGTGTGTTTGGTTGGTTGATTTTTTTGGTTAGTTTTTTTTTGTCCTTTTGTTTTCCCTCCCAGGGTTTGTGTAGAAAACTTTTACATATTGATTTTTCTCATTGATAGTTTGTGAGTGTGATACAATAAATGTTTTTCGATGGTGCAATAAATATGCAATCATGAAGTCATGTATTTGGCTTACATTTTGAGGTTTTATTTAGTGAGTTAAGTATGTGAAGTATTGTTCAATGTACATCAGGGCACACACTGGACACCCTCGAAAATGATCCACCGACTCGGCAAAGAAATAAACAACCCGGATTCTGTTTATTACTGGGCTTATAAGGTATTTAATCAAAGACATACAAGTCACATCTAATAATCTTTTCCCATATGTAGCATCTCCTAATGGATCAAAAAACAACCATCAAAAACAACCTTTAACCTTGTTTTTCAGAATGACATCCCTGTGTTTAGCCCCGCCCTCACTGACGGCTCATTGGGTGATATGATCTATTTCCACTCGTACAAGAACCCTGGACTGGTGCTTGACATTGTGGAGGGTGAGTTGCACATGATTTGGTATGAATGAGTCTGGAGAACGTTTACACTCAAGATGGTAATTTCATTATGGTCATTTTGGATACTGCAGATATTCGGAGGTTAAACAGCAAAGCCGTGTTTGCCAAGAGCACAGGGATGATTATTCTCGGGGGAGGTCTCGTCAAACATCATATCGCCAATGCTAATCTCATGGTAATCACACGGACCCAAAAGAAATTAGAAAGATCTTGACATTGAACATAACATATTAACTGCTGGTCTCATCTTTTTTGTCACTCTCAGAGGAATGGGGCGGATTTTGCAGTGTTTGTCAACACTGGTCAGGAGTTTGATGGTTCAGATTCGGGTGCCAGACCGGATGAAGCTGTTTCATGGGGAAAGATCCGTATGGATGCCACACCTGTAAAGGTAAGATTCTTTATGGTTCCTTAGCAGGGCTGGACTGGGAAGGGGGGTCCTTTCTGACCCACCAGCCCGCTCGGTTCTCCCAATGGCCGGTCCGCCCCTGATTGGCCCCAAAGTGCATCGGCCCACCGGGAAAATACCCTGTATGCCAGATTACCAGTCCAGCCCTTTTCCTTAGTGAACATGTCCAAAGTTAATGTGATCAATTACGATGATGATCTGGTTAACTGTGTCATTGTTTCTCTGCAGGTTTATGCAGATGCCTCTTTAGTATTTCCACTCTTAGTTGCTGAAACGTTTGCACACAATGCCAACAGACTGATCAAGGAAACGAAGAGCGATTGATGGTGCTTTCCTCTTTCTAAACCTCGCTAGCGTCCTTTTGTCTTTTCCTGTTTGCTTGGATATCTGTCCAACTGATTTGAATGCACCATCTAAATTCATGACATCTTGTTTAACTTGATCATGTAAACAAGCTTGGCATCTTTGTTTCTTTTATTACATGTGACCGTTTGCAATCGTTCAAGTCTTTCTATGTAATGCCTGTAAAAGTCTGTTCAAAAGAAGCTATTCAAGTCGATTGCATTTGGAATTAATGTTGACCAGCTTTTTATTTTGACTTTTGTAGCTTTTTCAGAAGCGACAATGTTGATTTTATTTATTTCATCCCTAGTTGTTGTGCACAACAGCTTTAGTGCCATTTCTGTCTGCTACTTTTATCTGTGAAATATTGTGCATGACATTTAGTGTGCTGTCATTTTAAAGGAATATTTGGGGTTCAATACAAGGTTTAAAGTTAAGCTCAATCGACAGCATTTTTTGCATAATGTTGATCACCACAAAATTGTTCTTTTTAACTTGTTTGACGACCCCTTATCTTAAAAAAAAGAAGCAATTTTTGGTTTTGGGTGTACTATCCTTTTAACATGTTTTTAGAGTGATAAAATCACTTACTAACCTTTTCTGTGTAAAGTTATAGCCAATTTTACAACTTTGTTGCCATGACAGCGTAACACTGTAACACTAAAACGACAATTACAGCTCAAATAATTCACAAGTTTTAACAGAAGAATTAATGTAAGTGCTTTTATAAAATTATAAGCTTCATATTTCTGTTTTTAAACCATCCAAAAATGGGCCCCCATTAACCTCCATTGTAGTAGCCTCGATTTTTGCTTTTTTTTTTTTTTTTTTTTTTTTTTTTAGAATAGGAGGGACAAGTCAAAATAAATGTTTGCAGTAATCAACATTATGCCAAAAACGCTGTTGATTGAAGTTAACTTGTATTGAACACAGAATATTCCTTTAAGGCCACCAGAGGGCGGTAGTGTCTTCAGTTCAGAGGTCACCAAATACATTTCTTATATGCTTCAGTTATTCACAAGAGGCTGTTATTTTATTTGACTTGCACTTGACTGTTTAAACGGTTTATTTCATTGGTGTGACAAATTAAAACTATTTATTGTGTATTTAGCTGCTGTGTTGAAAGTCCTCGAGACTTGGGCATGAAAATGGCAAGAACATATGCTTGACTTTAGTGCAAACGTTTTGACCTAATTGTCAATGTTTTTTTTGGCCCTGTCAATATAGTCTCAAATTTCCTTCCTCATATCTGAAGTTGCATTGATAAGTATTTTTCGCCTGAGGGAAATGGTGCAAATCTGAAACCAATGTGTTTTCAACTTGCATGCAAAGCGTGTCCTGTCTGCCCTTGTTTTGATAATTGTATTTTGCTACCAAGAAGTCTCACCGTGCAGCTCATCCTGATACAGGTCAGATTGCTGTTGAGTGGATGTCAGTTTTCTGGGCGTTGTTGCATGACTGAGGTCACCTGAATGGATTTGTTATGAGTAATAATTTTGTCTAACTGAAACATTTAAATATGCAAAATGTGAGGTCTTGGCGTTGGAACGGTTTTCAGTGTTCAAGCATTAATACAAAGTTTGTCAAACCATTTGTGCAACCTCAAAACGTTGTTCCAAACCCGTTTGACATTGTTTCTAAGGGACATTGTAGGCAGAACACTAGCTTCAGCCACCATCTTTATTCCCCCCATGCAATGAAAGTGAATGGTGACTGAGGCTGTCAGTTCGTACCATTTAGCCTATGTATCTCATATGTTTCACTGAACAAAGAAATACAAAAATAAGGGGGTTTGGAACAACACAGGAGTGATTAATTGATGACAGAATTTTATTTTTTGGGTTAATCATCCCTTGAACTTATTTCAAGGTGGGATCAAATACATGCATGCCATATTTCCATCATTCTATTTGTCCTCTTTGCATTTGCAAAAAGGGAAATAATAAAATTAAATGATGAAAAGGCCTTTTGCCTTAAATATATAGTTTTAGTTGTATACTGTATATACCGTGCATTCATAAAGTATTCAGACCCCTTCATTTTCTTCCACATTTTATGTCACAGCCATATCCTAAAATGCTTTATAATTTTTTCCACATCAATCTACACCCCATGCCCATAATGACAAAGCAATGATTTTTGATAACTTGATTTTAAGAAAACTAATCTGAAAAATATCACATTGGCATGAGTATTCAGACACTATGACACTTGCAATGTAGCTCAGATGCGTCCCATTTCTCCGGATCATCTTTGAGATGTTTCTACACTATGATTGGAGTCCTCCTGTGGTCAGTTCCATTGATTGGACATGATTTGGGAAGGTGCACACCTCTCTATATAAGGTCTCACAGCTGAAAATGCATATCAGAGCAAAAACCAAGCCATGAGGTCAAAGGAACTGCCTTCAGTACTCAAAGACAGGGTTGTGTCGAGGCACAGATCTGAGGAAGGCTACAAACATTTTTTTTTGGCTGCATTGAAGGTTCCCAAGAGCACATTGGCCACCATAATTCTTAAATGGAAGAAGTTTGGAACAACCAGGACTCTTCCTAAAGCGGGCCACTTGGCTAAATTGAGCAATCGGGGGAGAAGGGCCTTGGTAAGAGAGATGAACAAGAACAAGATGGTCACTCTGGTTGAGCTCCAGAGATCATGTGTGGAGATGGGAGAAACTTGCAGAAGGACAACCATCACTGCAACACTCCACCGATCTGGGCTTTATGGCAGAGTGACCAGACAGAAGCCTCTCCTCAGTGCAAGACACAAAAACATACCTAAAGGACTCTCAGACTGTGAGAAACAAGATTTTCTGGTCTGATGATACAAAGATTGAACAGTTTGGCCTCAATTCCAATCATCATGTCTGGAGGAAGCCAGGCACCGCTCATCACCAGCGCAATACCGTCCCAACGGTGAAGCGTGGTGGTGGCAGCATCATGCTTTGGGGGTGTATTTCAGCAGAAGGGACTGGGGACTGGTCAGGAATGAAGGAAAGCTGAATGCAGCAAAATACAGAGATATCCTCGATGAAAACCTGCTCCAGAGTGCTCAGACTGGGCCGAAGGTTCACCTTCCAACAGGACAATATGACCCTGAGCACACAGCCAAGACAATGCAAGAGTGGCTACGGGACAACTCTTTGAATGTCTTTAAGTGGCCCTGCCTTGAACCCAATCAAACATCTCTGGAGAGACCTGAAAATGGCTGTGCACCGACGCTCCCCATCCAACCTGACAGAGCTTGAGAGGATCTGCAGAGAAGGCAGATAATCCCCAAATCCAGGTGTGCAAAGCTTTTTGCATCATAACAAAAAGGCTGTTATTGCTGCCAAAGGTGCTTCAATACATTTACAAAATTATCAATAATCTGCTTTTTTTTGCTTTGTCATTATGTGGTATGGAGTGTAGATTGATGTGAAAATATAATAATTTAAAGCATTTTAGCATAAGCCTGCAACATAACAAAATACACACAAAAAAATGAAGGGGTCTGAATACTTTCTGAATGCACTTTATATATATATATATATATTATTACTGTATATGCAAATCGTTTTTATTTAATACATGCAGTATTTTTATTAATAATTTATTAATATAATAAACATATTATTATATTATGTATTATATAATAATAGTAATGCAAAATAAAAGCCACTTGTAAGATTTCCACTTGTGTTCCCCTGTGCATTTGTAAAAGGTGAATGATGAAATTAAATGATGAAACGATGATTTTTGCCATAAAAATATAATTTAAATAATATATATAAAAGTAAAATATTGAATAATTGTTTAATGCAAATTATTTTTAATACATATAATTAGTAATATAGTAACATATGATATTATTATTCATAAGAAATATTCTAATTAATAATAATAATAATGCAAAATGTATGATGTCATGTATGAACGGCTATCATGTAGGACAAAACCTCTGTTTATCTTTCTGTACAATAAACTTCACTTTAAGATGTCTATAAATCAAGATGAAAACGTGATGAAACATGAAAAAGTAAAGGTGAAAAGTTCTGTGTTCTCCAGCTGTGGGGTGGAGTTAATCTGGCTAGTCTTGTTTTGTGTGTGTGTGTGTGTGTGTGTGTGTGTGTGTGTGTGTGTGTGTGTGTGTGTGTGTGTGTGTGTGTGTGTGTGTGTGCGCGCGCGTGCGCAGGGGCGGACTGGGAAGAGAAATCGGCCCTGGATTTTACATAGAAACCAGCCAAAAAGAGAAGCCGAACAGTTTCGGTCCTGTTTCGCGGCCGCCCCACTGGGAAAAGTCCCGGTTCGCCATATGGCCAGTCAGCCCTGTATGTGTGTGTGGGGGTGTGTGTGTAGGCTATAAATGAGCAGTCACCCTCGTTATCTAATCTTACTCTCTGTTTACCTGTTATGTTGACATGGTAACCACCCCAACAATTTATATCTGTCATAAACCTGTAAAGGTGTAAATCCGTTTGCAAGCAAAAGACACCGTGGGAGTAAATCCGTGAAATGTGAAAAGAAGGTGAGACGTCTGCGTGGGGACTTTCAGTTGACTAAAGAAATAAAAAGAGAAGTCCCCTCGGCTGTCGTCTTAGAAACAGGAAGTACAGTGATGTCAGTTCTAACAGTGACGCAGCCATCTGCTGTCGCTGAAGGTTCTATTTGTTGCTATGGAGACGTCTTTGGTGTAAGCAAACATCCTGTGGTCCCATAATCAGCAGCAGCAGCTTGATTTACATTAGAACTGTCCACACCTGGACTACACACACACACACACACACACACACACACGAATGAACCAATTGACGCGAGGCCTCGATTTCTCTTTTGCAAGTTTTAATCTTTACACTGAATTTTAGTCTTAACAGAATATCTAATTATAAATTATAGAATTTAATTTAGGTTTAAATATCCATACATTTAAAAATATATCTTATTTATTATTATTAACCTATTTATTTTTTTTGCACTTTTCTTTTTTTAATACTAGTATCACAATGAGTATTTTTAAACACCTTGTAGTACTAGAAATTATTTGCAATTGAAAGCCACTTTTTGTCGGTTTGGACTCTTTTCATTAGAAGCAGGCCTAGATTTAAATAATTTAATTTACATTATTTACATTATTTAGATTTTTCTTAAAATAGGAATTCATATATCAACATTAATATTTTATAAAAAAAATTATTTTTAATATGCTAAATATTTATATTAAATTATATATATATATATATATATTAAATATATATATATATATATATATATATATATATATATATATATATATATATGAATACATTTTTTTTAAAAAAGACAAATTTAAGCCAAATTTAAGTTTTTAAATGTTTTTTTTTTTTTTTTTTTTTGCAAAATAGTTTTTTACTGTACTTTGCAATCTTTTAGCAGAACATTAAATAGGCCTACATATTGCAGTATTAGGAATTATCTGCAATTAAAAGCTACTTTTTGTCAATTTGTTGACAAATCAGGAGGCCCAGACTTTAGGAATCTGCATTGTTTATTGCAATGTTTTTATTTTTATGAATGTATTATTTTGTAAAGTGAATATATTGTCATTCGTATTTGAAATATAATTTTTATGTTAAATATTTATATCAATTTATTTTCAAATATTAATGAATTACAAAAATAAAAAGCCCCAAAATTTTTTGGGGAATTTAAGCCACATTTAAATTGTAAAAAGTTTGTATTTATTTTTTTATTTTATTAAATTTTTTCCAAAATTGTTTAGTAATGTTTAAAATCTTTTAGCAGAACAGGAAATAAGCCGACACCTTGCAGTGTTGGGAATTATTTGTTAATGCTTTCAGCATAACTTCACAGGCCGCTCTAACACACTTTAACTCAAGAAGTTTTCTCAGAATCTATTTGTAAACCAACTCAAACCGGCTCCTCTTGTGGTTTGGCTATCACACATTCAAATGTTAATGTATTTGGGTTTCCATGGTCACTTGCTGTATTTTCAATTGTTTGGTTCTTGGTCACACAACTAAGAAAATAATAAAGCTGTCTGACACATTTGACTGTTTACCATATGGGGAATTTCACACAATGGATCATGACAATGCAGAAGCAAAGATAAACAAACGCAAGACACAGGTGGCCTGAAGTTTCACAAAAACACTTCTTTTCTAAGTATAGGCCGAAGCGATGCAATATTCTCTGGGATGCAAAACCTAAGTTTCATAGGCCTACTGTCACTAAAAGGTTGTCCAGCAGAACAGTTTGTCCATTAGGATACTGCATTTTAATATGCAAAAATATTGGAAAATTAAACTTTTAACCAACTTGGTTTGAATGGACAGTTCGTGGTCTCAATTCAAGCTGTTTTTGTTATGTTGTTTTTACTTTTACTGTCAGAAAATGTAATAGTGTGCTGTGATTATAAACCCTTGAGGGTGAATCTTACTAAAACACGTCCAGGTCACATTTAAAAAAGAATTTCACGTTTCAAAATCAAAAGAAAAATGTATGTATATATATATATATATATGTGTGTTAAATGAAGCATATTTTATGACTATTAAGGTGCATACAGATGTTTTTAATTCTCTTAGTGATTCTCATTAGTGTAAATCAGTAATTAAGCTCTTCATTTTCTTCTTTTCATATTCCTTAGTTCTTTTGATTTTGGTGGGTAATATGACCCAGATATTCTGCACAAGTTTTGTGAGATTCACCTTTGAATGTCAGAAGCTGTGGGGAGGGTCATTTCTTTTTCGGGAAAAATTGTAGAACATTTCAGAAGTCAAATCATCACGTTTACTGGCATCAACAGGTTTATTGGCTAAACTACACCATCCATTATTGCATGTTAATATAATATAATATAAAATAATAAACTTGCATTTTACTATAATTAATTTTTATATATTTATATTATTAAATATATTCATTAGACATTTTATTTGGTCTGTATTTATTTGTTTATATTAATAATTGTGCAGCTTTAACCTGCAACCTTTTAGATAGTAGACCAGATACTCTTCCACTATTACACATGATTATTTATTCTCATTACAAAACAATAACATTTGTATTATATATATCATAGATATGTATGTTAATGTTGAATGTATGTTACTAAACATATATAAGAAATAATAAACAATGAAAATAAATAAATAAATAAATAAACTAGGTGTGCTACAAAGGGATAAAAAAGTATAGCCGTTGGTGCTCAGTGGAAAAAGGGGCAACAAAGATCCAAGACACTCACACGGTATGAATTAAAAAGCCTTTATTTAACCGATCTACAACATCTAAAATGGCCAACGTGTTTCGGCTAAGAAAGCCTTCATCGGTACAAGCCTTTTTCCCCAGTACAAAGAGGCACATTATATGGTCTTGGCCATCAGTGAAAACACAACAGCTGTGGGAGTGGCTCACAAACCAGCTGTAAGGTTGGCAAATATTTATATATAATACATATATCAAATATACTGTATATACAAAAATATATTTATTATATTACTAAATTGATGTAAATATTGCAACAATATATTTTGTATTTTATTCTCTTTTCTCTATTGTTATGCCAGCCAAAATGGTTGAACTGTGTATCAAGTATTTAAAAAAAAACAATTTATTAATAGTGTTACAATAGACAAAATAAAACAGAAACATTTATATAATCTAACAGATTATTTAACCATTTTTATAGCAAAGGAAATGCATTATAAACAGTTCATTTGTGGATTTATGTCCAACAGTTTTCATACCTGTCACGTGAATTGTTCAGCTCCAGTATGTAAAGTCCTCTCTCTGTGTTATCACAGTGTATGTGAAGGAGCAGAAGGCCACAGAGAGAAGACCAGGCCCCTGTTCCTGCTGAACTGAGCCAGCTGCAGCCATCCACTGATTATCAGCACAGCAGGCACAGGAGACCAGCCCACTGAGAACAGCACAGACACAATCATGAGGTTACATAAAAGGAAAGAATGACTGAGAAGAATGAAACAGAAAACAGTGTTCAGGTCACATTTCACCCCCAAGATCAAACAAAAAATGTGAACAATTATAATTTGCATAAAGGAAATGAAAAGCATATCTTGAAGACCATTTTAGGACCATTGGATTGCGTGATTATTTCCCCAAAATGCTCATTACTGTATCGCCTGTTTACTTTTGAAAATTCTTGTTATTCTCAAAGGCGATTCTTATTATGTTGGCCTGACCAAGCCAGCATACAGTTACTCTTATTTTAGGGATTTTTCAAAAGCTACAAACTACAAACTTGGCACATATGGGGGTCTGTATCAGTGGAGCAATCAATTATATACATTATATACATAAACGCATAAAAAACACAATTATCAATTGAAATATTGAATATATAGAGTGATTGATAATTGCATTTTTAATTGGCCTATTTTCTATTATCTATTGCCCTTTTATTGATTTCCCGGTTGAGACGGGAGGGGGCGGTGCCTAATCTGCTGTCATCACTCATTCCCCAAATGGGCGTAGATTCCAGGGGGATGGGGGAAGGTAACCCTTGCCCTTGGTGATGTCACAGTTTTTATCGTACTGTTTCAGCCACAAGTAAAGACAATAATGCAGGTTTTTCTCTCCGTGGACCGGCACTTTTATCTCCGTGTCGATTCTTTGTTTTATTAAATTGTCACGGAGCCCCTTCCACTTTTAAAAAATCCAATCGTTCCCAAAGCCTTTGTAGAGTTTGTATTGCAAATCATGTAAAAAGTATACAATGTATATATATATATCATTTTTTTCTCATTATGGTCATAAAAGAGGGAGGGGGGTATTGTATAACTACTATGAAATTAATATCACAATGCAGTCCTATTAAGGCTTTACCAACTTGATGGAAATATGGATGTTTTGGTATATGACTTGGGCATATTCTTGACTAATTTCGTGAGATTTACCAATGCATATTTAATTATTTAGTGGATACTTTTATCCAAAGTGACTTTCACATAAGGAAAAATTCAAGCAAATTGTCACAAAGAAGCCAACTAAATTAGCGACAACGTTTACCATGAACAAAAACAGACAGACTGAAATCCTAACAATTGGAAACACCTACAGCTACAATAATATCAAGACCGTAATTAGAAGTAATGGCCACGCTTTGCTTCAGAATAGCTGCAGTACTTCCAGTATTGCTGTTGCTATTGAATATTGTTCAGTTCTTCCCCAAGCACACCTCCAGTTCTTGGAGAATGTGAAGAGATGATCTCTTTTGCACGATGTGCTTCAAAATTGTTCATAATGTTTTGATGATGTTTGGATTGAATCCAAAGGTCCATTCAATTCTGGAATTCTAGTTGTGAATATGGGACTATAATGGCTGATCAGTGTTCATGACCTTGGGCCGCTGTTACACGAATTACCTAATGACTTCCACAAGACGCCTGCTCATACAGATCCTCTAACGGGTGTCACAGCTGGCAACAGACATAATGGACTGCAGGCATGCATCGGCTTTCTCGTAAGTACAGTAAACCCACGTAGATGCAGGAGATACCGTAAAAGATGACTCATTTAATCTTGTGAGATTTTCCTTTGTTTTACACTCCTCACAGTAGTTTATTCATTGTTTGGGCCTTGGATACAAACAGTTTCAGTACGGCTACTCTGCAGTAAATCCCATATTTTTGAGGTGCACATTTGAGCAGATTGGACATTTGTGGTCAGCAAATGTCCTGAGAAGAGTTCTTACATCACTGTACCTGCTTTGCTTAAATATGTCATACGTTCATCATTATGAGACAGCTTACTATTGCACCTTCAGTTTGGCCTGTCGAAACGCAGGGGCGGAGCCAGGAGTTTTTCACAGGGGTGGCCGGGCAGGGTGTGGCCGGGCAGGGGCCAGCGATCAGTCTGTGGTGGCACAGACATTTTCGGGCAGTACATGTGAAGTCTTGTGCTCAAAACCGGCAATTGCGAGTGGGGTGTCCAATGGGGATAGCTCTGCCCCATAGTCCCATGTTACTTTGGCAGGTCCAACATCAAAGTGCAAATTTACAAAAAAAAATTATTCAATGCACACATTATTCTGTCTTTGTCAAATTTAATAAAGCGAAAACACATTTAATGTCTTTGATAATATGGAGAGCCTACAGGTTTTTACTTAACTGTAACTTAAAAGGTGGAGTAGTGGTGGTGTAGTGGGCTAAAGCACATAACTGGTAATCAGAAGGTCGCTGGTTCGAGCCCCACAGCCACCACCATTGTGTCCTTGAGTAAGACACTTAACTCCAGGTTGATCCGGGGGGATTGTCCCTGTAATAAGTGCACAAACTTTGGATAAAAACGCTTTTATCCAAATGCATAAATGTAAACGTTAAAAAAGTAAGTTGTGTCAACTTAAGAGGGAAAGTTGTTTAAATAGAACATAAAGTTCATGGCTTAAATCAATATAACTTGTTAAATGAGCTCAATATATTTTTAAGTAAACTTGACATTCTCAGTTCAGTTGCCTTAATTCTCATTCAATCAAAATGAATACAAAAGTTCAATTCTATTATCATTAACTGTAATATTACTAATGATAACTATATAAGTGGTATATAATCTGCATTTGATGGTAAATGTTCAGTTGATGATCAGAGACCGTCCGATCCCTCTATCAGGTTCAGAACTGAAATCATCGCTCGAGGAGACACACGTGGGATTTAATACTTTACACACAAATCACAACGATGGTGACGATCATCAAACACATCATTGTGTAAAAAGAACTGAAAGTAACAACAAACAAAACAATCAACAGCATAAATAAAAGCAGCAAACACTGAAACAATGAAGAGCTAGACAGTAACATTTGCATAATTTATTCATGCCGCAGAGCATTCTGGGAATGTGAATATGTGAGCCTGTTGACTTATGCATTTGATTTCAGCTGAATAGTTTCAATATAATAGTTTAATAACTTATCACAAGGTCAGCCAACAACTTTTAACTCATTTTTTTAACTCTACATGTTAAGTTACAATAAATAAAGGCAAAATATGTTTTTTACAGCGCACGATCATGAATATGCCAAATTCAGCCTATTTATAAGATTTACGCAGTTGAATTTCATAACTGATTTCCTACACAATTGAATTGTGTAATCTTGAGCTAAATTAATAAACATTTAAATGTTAAAACTACATTTGTTTTATTTTTTTAATTTAGTTAAAGACTTCTCCATTCAATCTAATGGAAATTTGTTATGAAATCCAATTGTGTAAATCTTGACAAATATATTCAGTTTTGGATGTGTCCTTTTCTTGGTACTTGACCAACGTTCCTAACAACCGCTCAGATTTTAGGGATGGGCTTTAATGATCTTTTTAAAATATAATTTCACTCTGATTTATAGGGGTAGTTAAATTAGGGTTAGGGTTAGAGGTAGTGTTAGGATTATGATTGACGGGAATTTTGGCCCGGGAACAGCTCGGTAAAATTGTAAATATTTAAGTGTGTTTTTAAGATTTACGCATTTCAATTACACAAACTATCCCATAAAACTGAGTTGAGTAATGTTTCATTGGTGTACATATTACAAATTCTGAATAAATGTGATGCACTGAACATAATTACAATTATTAAAAAGTATGAACTTTTAAAACTTAGTCAATCAAATTCACATTTTTATAAAATACAGTTTGGTTAATGGAAAATTAACTACATTTGCTTTGCCATTAATTGAACAAACTTCATAATTACTAATATATATATATATATATATATATATATATATATATATATAAACATATACCACCAACATTGGTTTAAATTACACATTTATAATTCATAACAACATTCTATAAAACTGAATTGAATAATCTTTAATAAAATAAAATAAAATGAAAAAACAAATATTTTAAGTTTTACTAAATTAATTTGGTTTAAAATTCAATTTGATTTAATTTAGTTGTGAAATGTAAATGCGTACGTCTTTTAAAAGAGGCACATTTTTTGTATTTTATTTTATATATATTAGTAAATAAAGTCACGGTCACAATATTTATCATTGAACTATTGAAAATATACAGTACAACAACAACAACAACAACAAACAATACACGGACACAGAAGAGGAAGTTCGTTAAATAAGATCTAACTGCATCAGATGGGACAGAATAAAAAACAAAGTAACAAAGTGAAATAAGAAGACATAAATGTAACATTAAAACAAAACTGTAACATTAAAATGAACATAAAAACCTTTATTTTAAAAGTAACAGCTTTTTCTTTGTATACCGTGTTGAATATTGCTCAATAACAACTCAAGATGCACAGTAAGATATACAACAATCATATGTTATTTACAAGCACCAGTTCCCAGAGGAACCTCACAGGCCATCCTGTGCTGATTTTGGTCCCAGGGTGGCAGAACTTAACCACTGTGAACATAAATGTTCAATGCACTGTTCACATATGGATTAAGTCCTGGCACTGCATAACCGTGTAGAAATCACATACTGTAGAAGTCTACCGAAATTTGCATAAATACTCCAGTCAACATTTTTACGTGTGTGTCTGTGTGCTGTGCGAGACAGTCCACATTCCTTCAGGATTAACGTCTCGCGTGTTCAGGTATGCGTGTGTCTGAGCAGCCGTATTTGCCGTGTCTGCCGTCTCGAGGTTGCGTCCCTCACACAAGCCATTGGAAATCCCTGGCAATGTGATTCAATCGTTAGGTTTAAAAATCACTCTGCCAGGAATTCCCCTGGCAAGCAGAAGAAGTGGACAAGGGCTCAAGTCATTCTTTCTGAGATGGGGTCCTGCGATTCTATATCTGTCCTAATACATCATCCGTCGCACACTGTGAGAAATCCAATAGTGTTGGGAAACAACATAGCAAAAGAAGAAGTTCACCCAAAAATTATAAATCTGTCGTCATTTACTAGATTTGGGAAGCGAGAACCTTCTCATTCAGAACGATTTCAGGTTTTTTCTATTAAATGACGGGTAGTGCTGTACCGATTGACTGCTTAGTATCCTTATGTTTAGGGGTAGGTGTAGGGATGGGGTGTAGGGGTGGGCTTTAGAGATAAGGGTCAATCAGGTAGCAGGGAATCAGAATCGGGCGAGCAGTCAGATTTCGGCACAACACCGGAATTTTATTATTATTTTTCCGACTTTCGGTTCCATTAACGGTTCTCAAATGAGCATTATTCTGCCATGGATGGAACAATCAGCGTTCCATGCAGCTCTAGTTACCACTCCTGAATCTACAGACCGGTGAAGTCTGATTCCTGAACAAATGACTCTAATGAGCCGGTTCTTTTGAATCTACAGTGCGAAACATATAGCGCGACAAGTGTAGTCCAGTTCCCAAATTAATGACTCTTTTGACTCGGTTCATTTGAATCTACACTGCAAAACATACAACACACTACCATCGGAACAAATCACGTTTTCTCCCAATTTGGAATGCCCATTTCCCACTACCTCATGGTGGTGCGGTTACTCGCCTCAATCCGGGTGTCGGAGGACAAGTCTCAGTTGCCTCCGATTCTGAGACCGTCAATCCGCGCATCTTATCACGTGGCTTGTTGTGCATGACATCGTGGAGACTCACAGCATGTGGAGGCTCATGCTACTCACCATGATCCATGCACAACTCACCACGCGCCCCATTGAGAGCGAGAACCACTAATCGTGACCACGAGGAGGTTACCCCATGTGACTCTACCCTCCCTAGCAACCGGGCCAATTTGGTTGCTTAGGAGACCTGGCTGGAGTCACTCAGCACGCCCTGGATTCGAACTCGTGACTCCAAGGGGTGAAAGTCAGCGTCAATACTCGCTGAGATACCCAGGCCTCACATTATGAGTTTTGATGTAATTAGTGGCGTTTTATAAAAATGAATGAACAAATAAAATGTCTTCATTAAAAAGTGTGCAAACACATTTAGCATGAATCTGTTCAGTTAAAGCTGGTGTCATTTCTGTGCCACTAGCGCCACCGAATGGAATTGCAAAAACAAATGATGATCGAACAAACCAATAGTCCCGCCCCCAACTTACATCATTGGTAGAGTCAGTGTTGTTTCAGACGGGACGGTTGTTTTAGGACTGTTGCTTAAAACAGACAGAGGATTATTTATAGTGCCACAGAGACACAGTGTTTACAGTTTTTGAGAAAGTTAACTAACAAATGGCTTTCTTACAGTTGTTCCTGCAAATTAAACTGGGATAAGAGAAAGTATTTGAACACAGAAAAAGTTACACACTTCAGCTTTAAATGATGAAATGATCGCATGATTATGTACAGGCTGCTGAGGGCAGTAAATACAATAAACATGAGTTAGTTTGTAAAAGTACCATAAGAATCATAAATGAAATCTCTAAGGAATCGGAATCAGTAAGATGAATTGGAGGAATCCTTATGATTCCCATCCCCAGTCTTGTGGCGATCTACAAAAGGAGATATTTTGAAGACTCTCAACGCTGCTTTTCTACAATGAATAGCCAACATACAATATAGTGGCCGGGGGCTGCAGCTCCAAAAAGACCCATTGAAATTGAATATAGACTTGGAATGTAGTCAAGTATGCACAAACTACTTTTATGTCCTTTTTTGAGCTTAACAGTCCCTGGTCACTATACGCTTTCATTGTATGGAAAATAGCAGCACTGCCATTCTGCTAAATACCTTTGTGTCAGCTTTCAAACTAAATTTGGGTGTTCAAAGAGCACCTAATATTTTGTCATGTAGTCCGTGGTCATTGCATCTGGCACCCTCCCTCTGCTAACGTCTGGGTTACTGGGCTTCCTGTGGACTCATAAAAATAGCTTTTCAATGGCAGCTTGAAACGAGATCAGAATGACGTGCAGTTCTGCCGAGCACCGTAAAAAACGCAAAGTATGTGCTCTGTTCAAAACACCGTCTTTCATCTGGTGTAACATTTTAAGAGTGACAAAAATCAGGCAAAATCTGTGGAGTTAAAGCATGAAGATCTAGCATATCTTAAAGTAAGAGTATAGAGCATAGTTCAGATCATTCGTTTTGAAGAATTTAATGAGAAATGTTCATGAGTTCATATTGAAAACTTTAGACTGCAGACTTTGTTATCATAGCAAAACTTAGCATAGTTTGAGACACTGTTGGGATCCCATCTGAAACTATAGAAGAGAGCCATGTGAGATTGGGGTCTTTTTTCAGGAGATAAATGATCAGGAGACATAAGCCGAAGTCTCCATTTACGCTCCATTTAATTTTATTGCTGTCTAGTAGAATCAAAGATATGAGTTACTCATCTTTTCTGAGTTTTTAAGTAGGTTCCTCAGACAGCAAGAGCATGTTTTCCAGTGTAACTTGTCACTTTACATTAGCTTTAAACTGTTTTCCCTTTAAACATTTCTGAAGGAACATTTACAGCATCGTAATCAATCAATGCAACCGTTCCAGTCCCTTCCAGTGTCTCGCAGTTGTCATTACAAATGTCAGTCTTGAAAAAAGACTCCATGGCATCCAGACTGAGGGGAACTCCAAACTTAAATAAACACGTTGCGTTATGTTTACGTCTTCATAGAATATCAAGGACAATGCTACGAGCTAAATCATGAGCTAATGCTTTAAACAAAGACCACCAGTGCTTTCTGCTATCCGAGTGGTTTGTGGGATAATTCTTTCTGGGTTTTTCCCAGTAACTGTGCAAGATGAGATTTAGCAGTCAAGTGTGCTGACATTCTTATGTAGCATCTTTACATCATCCATCTCAAATGACCAGTAACAAAACAGCTGCAAAAGTAAATTTGTTTTATAAATAAATACATTTCCAAGTGAAATCATTATACATTTTCCACACTCTCAAACTAGCCTTTCCAAGTGCAGTCACAACTGAAATGTTGCATTAAGACAGAGCGGCTTTGTTTCAAAACATAGCGAGTTGCCTTCGTGGCATTATTTTAAGGCATCATAAGCACACGTCCGAGAGTTGTTCCATAAGATAAAAAAATATTTCTAAAGAACAAAACATTTTATATTGCACACAGTTGTTATCATTGTTCATTGTTAGCTTAGCAACATGCTAACTCTCAACTCTAATGAAAGTAGGGTTGTAAGGTGTCCCGTTTTAGCCGGGACATCCAATGTTTAGGCAGAATTGAAGATGTCCCGTATTTTTATGCTTATTTGAGTATTGCACTGTTAGCTTAGCAACATGCTAACACTAAACTCTATTGAAAGTAGGGTTGCCAGCTGTCCCATTTTAGCTGGGACATCCAACGTTTTGGCAGAAATTAAGACGTCTCATATTTTCATGCTTATTTGAGTATTGCACTGTTAGCTTAGCAACATGCTAACTCTCAACTCTATTGAAAGTAAGGTTGCCAGCTGTCCCATTTTAGCTGGGACATCCAACGTTTTGGCAGAAATTAAGACGTCTCATATTTTCATGCTTATTTGAGTATTGCACTGTTAGCTTAGCAACATGCTAACTCTCAACGCTATTGAAAGTAGGGTTGTAAGGTGCCCCGTAATACCCTGGACATCAAATAATTTGGCTGAAATTAAGATGTCCCATTTTTTAATGCTTATTTGTGTATTGCGCTGTTAGCTTAGCAACATGCTAACACTAAACTCTATTGAAAGTAGGGTTGCCAGCTGTCCCATTTTAGCTGGGACATCCAACGTTTTGGCAGAAATGAAGACGTCTCATGTTTTCATGCTTATTTGAGTATTACACTGTTAGCTTAGCAACACGCTAACATCAAAATCTACTTAAAGCAAGGTGTCCAACTGTGTCGTGTTAACTGGGACATCCTATATTATGGCCGGAATTAATGCATCCCATATTTTTCATATCAGCTTAGCAGCATGCTAACACCAAACTCTATTGAAAGTAGTGGTGCGTCCAAATCCACACACTTCTGCACAATTCTACGGCATTTTGTAATGTAAGTAGTGCGAGTAGTATGTTTACACTGAAAATTAAACTAAAAGAAGTGTACTATGAGTACCCGGATGATGCAGTTTTTCAACTCTCAAAACAGATTGTGGAAAGTTGGACACTTCGTGCATTTACACAGCTTGCCGTACTTTGTGGAGGTGGTGAAGTTACCGGAAGCGATGCTGGTCTGACAAAACAATTGTAAAAAATGGAGAATATGGCAACTAGAGAAACTTCTGTGAAGACAGCACCTTACAAAAGTGAGTCAGCTTTGTAGCTTAGCAACATGCTAACTATAAACTCTATTGAAAGTAGGGTTCCAAACTGTCCAGTGTTAGCCAGGACGTCACAGGTTTTGGCTGAAATCAAGACATCTTGTATTTTAGCAGCTAGATGTGCGTCGTGTCCAGGATTGAAGCAGCAAAATGCTAGCAAGTTGAGTCTCCAATGGCCGAGATTACAGAGTTACTTCCCATATTACTTATGAGGTTACATTTTAGTAAGGATGCTGCATTAGAAGGGAGCTGCCTATGTAGCCAGTAGACAGCAAGGCAGCTTACTAGGTTTAGGAACAGAGCCTGAATATTGCTTTTGAAGCTAATTAGTGGCATTGCAACTGTCTAAGGACCTCTGATGTGTTTTCTCGATATTCACAAGTTCTTGAAATCATCAATTTGAATCTAGACCTGATGGAGTGATGCCTCGCAAATGGGAAGATCTTCTCGCATTTTTCCTCTAGCCATTAATACTTTCCATCAGACCTTTCTTCTTTTTTCCTAAATTGAAGCACAGTTATTCTCCTTCCAATGATCTCAGTCTTTCCTCTTGCTAATGACACTGTCTGGCTTTATGCAGTGGATGCGGTTACAGCTCTCAGATGAAAAGAGCAGGAATGAGTTTTACGGCCGTCCTCATGATGAGAAGTCACACTTTCATTCTGAAGTGTTACAGCTAATTTTAGGGATTCGAGAAAAAACATCTGTGATATCCAATTTGCTCTACTGCACACCAGACCATTGTACCAGCAAATTTGACTTTTTTTAACACAGGACTGAATGCACATCTTTTGTAAAGACCAACTTAGGCTGACATAGTCACATATGACACATACTGTGTTTTGTAAATCTGCAGTATTTATTCAGTTGAGTGTGCATGAAGATTTTTAACCACAAATCCATTGGTTTGAGTGAATAGGTGGTCTGATGGTCTCTTAGAGATGTTAAAGATCATTTCAACATTCAAAGAAATGATTCATTACATTTATATCTAATCATTGAGATGCTGCTTTGAGGCACAGGGGTCTAATTTTCAAACAGGCCGAATTTTCCATCAGTTTTGACAAATTGTGTTTTTGCTTTTTAGTACTTTTTTTTTTGTTTTATGAAATATTTTACACACAAACAGGATGTGCACACTTGTGACTTTTGCTTGGCCTAAGCATGTAACAGAGCACAAAAAAATGTCATACAATAAATATTTAGATTACATTAAAATTGATACATAAATAATGTACAATATTTATCTTTTATTTCCATGGTTTTATGGATACATTTAAATAATGATCTTGTTGCATATTATCAGATAAACTCAACACCATTTTATATGTAACCCCCCCCGCCCGGCCATTTTTGTTAAATAGCAAAATTGTCTTGTCTGCCATTAGAACGGTAAAACCGATACAGATTAAGTGTAATTAACGACTCAGACAAAATAGCGCAAAACACAAAAGGAAGCTTTTAAATTGAATTCAGTAATGTGCATGTAGTTCTCCACCCAGTCCGTGGGAATATGCATGTTTCATTTGTTTGTTTTATTCAATAGCAAATTGGATGACACCAAATAGAAAATCTGAAACGGTAGTTTCACAGTTACGGAGAAAAGCGTTCATTCTGTTTTAAAAGAGCAGAAATTCACAAGTCATCATCTTTCCTTCTCTCTGTACTGTGTTTGTACTCTAACCACAGATATTGTTACGCCAAATCCAAAGCAGTAGCCATTAACTTCAGCATGGAGGCCGCAGAGAGCACACACACACACACACTTGAGGATGCAGCAAATACAGGAATCCATCAAACATGTTCCACTAGTGCTTTCCTAATTTATGTACCAGTCTTGAGTACTCCTGTACTCACTGAAAAGTAGGACAGACAGCTTTCTGGAGCCGAACCTGCACTGTGTCTCTGTAGTTTCTACGTCTGCCTTGTTTTTTCATCCTGACGCTTAATGAGCACATCCTGAGACAAACCTCAATGGGTTCCTTTTCAATACTTTACTCAGGGTTGGGGAGTAACGGAATACATGTAACAGGATTACATATATTTAAAATACTAAATATAAGTAACTGTATTCCACTACAGTTACAATTTAAATAATTGGTAATTAGAATACAGTTACATTCAAAAAGTATTTTGATTACTGAAGAGATTACTTTGCATTTTATTGTCATTTGTTTCATTTAATATTTAGTCCTTTCAGATGGAAAACATTTATACATATAAATGATGTGATCCAAAGTGCATTTGAACAGTAGTGAAACACTTTCTCATGATGTGTTACTTTCATACGAGCAAACGGAGAAGTACGTTTGAAGTAAGTTTGGAGCAGAAGAAATAGAAATAAACCTTGTGTAAATTGTCAGTTTTACGCTAAGCTAAAATGCTATTTCTAGACATTTATCAAGAAAATTCATGTTGGATCATAATTGTTTTTTTTTCGAGTAAGATCTGTGATATTAGGGCAGAAATCGTATTCTTGATAATAATTTTCTGCATTGTTTTCCTGTAAAAATATCTAAAAATCCTTAAAACAAGATCAATTTGATTTAAACTGTTTTAGAAACATCATTGCATCAGATATTTGGGTTTTTCAGAGAATGTATTTTTAACATGTGTATTTTGTCTTACTGAGTTTTTATAGTCAAAACAAGTGAAAAAATCGACCAGTGCTGAAGAAGTAATCCAAAGTATTTAGATTACATTACTGACCTTGAGTAATCTAACAGAATACATTACAAATTACATTTTACAGCATGTAATCTGTAATCCCTCCCAAACCTGACTATACTATACTATATATAAATATAGAATCCACTGTATTTTTACAATACTATACTATACTGTACTATACTCTTTACAATATTTTATATATATATATATATATATATATATATATATATATATATATATATATATATATAATTGTCTATAGTATATAATGTATAGTATACATCATATATAGTATGCATTGTATTTTGCAGTGCTATACTCGACTACACTACTATATTCTTTGCAATACTTTACAACATTATAATTTGACCATTTATACCATTGTCTATAGTATAAATTGCATAGAATATATTTTATATACAGTATACATTATATTTTACAATGCCATACTATACTATACACTTTGCAACAAAACACACTTTAGTATACTTTGTATTGTACTTTACTATATTATACTTATAGCAAGTTGAAAAAACAAGTTTGCACTGATCTGTAAAATATTATAAGATTGATTAAAAATGTAACTGACTCTTGGTTACAGTGTCAGCAATTAAAGTTTTTCTAAGGGGCCGAATGTGCCAGATGAGAATGATTTAGTGGGGCATTTTAACTTTTGGAGGCAACTTTTTTTCCCCCAACATATAAAACTTACTGTGGCGTTCATTTATGGTCAAAATGTCAGTGGCAACTTGATAGGGCTAAATAAAAGATAAAAACAAAGAAATTCACTACAGCAGCATTTTCTGCACACACATACAAATATCCGGGGCATTTATGTCCCTTTCAGTGGCAAAATCTAATTTCTGTCTGACCCTGGTATACACTATTTAATGCATTAATGTACTTTACTAAACTTTGCAATATTATACACTACACTGTATAATAAAGTAATAGGCATTTGACTAAACACTTTCGTTTTCTCGTTCTGAGGCTTAACCAGCACATGATGACTTGAATAAACACCTCAGCGGGGTTTTTCCCCTGTATTGATCTACACATCTCTCTCATTCTCTCCATGGAGTACCAAACTTACTCCGGCTCGGACACTTCTCCTGACACTCTCGGCTTTGACCTTTCTGTTTTTTCTTCTTCTGAAAGTTGTTTTGGCTCTGCTGCGTCTGGCGAAGTCTTTCGAGACTTGAGAACAATGAGAAGAATGCTGGAGCTTTTCTCCATGGCCTCATCTCCACACTCTTTGTTTTGAGAGCATTTTATGACCTCTGTTTCACACTCGCCAAACTCATGTCTGGATGACAGATGTCACACAATCGCGCAGACAGACACACAGACGCCCCATTCAATAAAACTATTTACGGACGACCTTTCCTCTGGACACTTAAGTGGATCACTTGTCTGGCTACACTCAAAGTCATTCTTGACATCCAGTTTGCTACTATCACCCACTACAACAAAGTTCCTGCACAGCGCAGGTCAGGAACATCTTCAGAAAACTGAAGCAGATAAAAAAAACGGTAATAGATACTGTTGAAGCCCCACACAGATGTTATGTACAGCTAAGAATGGTTACCCTGGCCTCTTACCTGGATGGTTTGTCAAATTTCTTTCATTCCTCCGTATAAAGCCTAGGTTGAACCTTCCAGCAGTTGTTTCTCAGAGGGAGTGCCCGACTCCAGTATAGACACTAAGAGTGTTTATATAGGAGAGAGAGAGAGAGAGAGAGAGAGAGAGAGAGAAAGAGTTCGTCTGGGGGCCAGACAGTGTGTGAGTGAATGAGCACACAGCAAGAGAGACCAGTGAAGGGAATTCCTATTTGTATAACGTCAGATGTTGAGCCTGCCCTCTCTCTATCAGTCTGAAAGACAGGAAGACGCATAACAGCTCATGAAAGAGAGAGACTTTTTTCCTCCTAACACACACACACACACACACACACACACACACACACACACACACACACACACACACACACACACACACACACACACACACACACACACACACACACCTCTAGCACATTATTCCAGTTTAATTTTAAGAGCTCTTCCAGTCTGTCTCACCTCTCTGTCTGTGTGCTTGGTCTCACTCTTTGTAAGTGTATCAAACATGCTATACTTTTCTATACTATACAATACTTTACTATACTATACTTTACTTTACTATTCTATACAATACTATACTATACAATACTATACTATACTATACTATACTTTACTTTACTGTACTATAATATTCTATATTATACTATTCCATACTTTACTATACTGTAATATTCTATATTATACTATTCTATACTATACTATACTATTCTATATTATACTATTCTATACTATACTATTCTATACTATATTATACTATTCTATACTATACTATACTATACTTTTCTATACTATACTATTCTATTCTATATTTTTCTATACTATACTATACTATACTATAGTATATTATACTATTCTATACCTTTTCTATACTATAATATATTATGCTATTCTATACTATACTATTCTATACCTTTTCTATACTATACTATATTATGCTATTCTATACTATACTATATTATTCTATACTATATTATATTATATTCTATACTATTCTTTTCTATACTATATTATACTATTCTATACCTTTTCTGTACTATACTATGCTATTCTATACTATACTATGCTATTCTATACTATATTATACTATACTATTATATTCTATAATATATTATACTATTCTTTTCTATACTATATTATACTATACTTTTCTATACTATATTATTCTATACTATTCTTTTCTATACTATATTATACTATTCTATACTATACTATATTATACTATACTATTCTTTTATATTCTATACTATTCTTTTCTATACTATATTATACTATTCTATACCTTTTCTATACTATAATATACTATACTATACTATACTATTCTATACTATATTATATTATACTATTATATTCTATACTATTCTTTTCTATACTATATTATACTATACTTTTCTATACTATATTATTCTATACTATTCTTTTCTATACTATATTATACTATTCTATACTATACTATACTATTCTATTATATTCTATACTATTCTTTTCTATACTATATTATACTATACTATTCTATTATATTCTATACTATTCTTTTCTATACTATATTATACTATACTATTCTATTATATTCTATACTATTCTATACTATACTATACTATTCTATACCTTTTCTATACTATACTATACTATACTTTTTTATACTATATTATTCTATACTATTCTTTTCTATACTATATTATACTATTCTATACTATACTATACTTTTTATACTATATTATTCTATACTATTCTTTTCTATACTATATTATACTATTCTATACTATATTATATTCTATTCTATACTATTCTTTTCTATACTATATTATACTATACTATTCTATTATATTCTATACTATTCTTTTCTATACTATATTATACTATACTATTCTATTATATTCTATACTATTCTATACTATACTATTCTATACCTTTTCTATACTATACTATACTTTTTTATACTATATTATTCTATACTATTCTTTTCTATACTATATTATACTATTCTATACTATATTATATTCTATTCTATACTATTCTTTTCTATACTATATTATACTATACTATATTATACTATTCTAATATATTCTATACTATACTATATTATATTATACTATACTATTATATTCTATACTATATTATACTATTCTATACTATACTATATTATACTGAACTAAACTATACTATACACTACACCGTTTAACACTATAGGAAAAGATACACAACAATGTACTATACTACACAAATATACTATACACTAATATACTTCATCCTTCTGCACTAAATTATATAATTCTATAATTCTTACTGTACAATATGTACTAATATAGTGCTATACTGTACTATAGCATAAACAATACTTTATACTGGCATATATAGGCACTGCTATAGTACTTTGCAGAATTATAACATTCTAGATACTATACTACCATGTGGTATTCCAGTATTCAAAAATACTATACTATACTATATATACTACACTATACAAATTGTATTATACATCCCACTGTAACATACCATATCTTACCATTATATATTATACTATATTTACTATACACTTTTGCTACTTTTACTGATGCTGCTTCTGAAAAATAATATTGTATACATACTGCATGTAACAATATAATTAGCATTACTTGCAAGATTCATAAAGATTGAACATTAAGGTGTGGCCAGTTGATACACCCTTATGGATTTATACCTTAAATAAGGTGTACACAGGTTGGCCCAGGTGTAGTGTTTGACTAGTGTTTATCAATTTACAAAATGCAATTCATAGTTAAACGTGAAGCGAATTAACATTTACATATACAATGTTATACTGTATATATTTATTGGAGTTTTTTGGTATAGGCAGTAAAATCCTATGGAAAACACAGGTAATCCTACTATTACTCAGGTGCCACTGCTAATCCATGCACACACACACACACACACACACACACACACACACACACACACACACACACACACACACACACACACACACACACACACACACACACACACACAAAGCCTGTTTGAATGCATTTGCTTTTTCATTCCAGCTAGTCATATGGGTTTGTCCTCGATTTTCTCTGTTCCTCTCTCTCTTTTTTCACTGGTATTTATGTGTTGGCAGTTACTATGGCAACATGAAACACAAACATTGTGGCAGCAGACAGGAAGTGCGTTTTGAACCACAATGGCGTCACTGTGGCTGCTGCTCTCTGTAGCACTCTGAAGGCTTGTGGAGTCCTCAGGGTATTAACCGTCACTGTTGCGTGCATTGCATACTCTGTACAGCCATTAATAGTATCGAATTTACAGCTGCCAAGAATTTATTTATCTTTATGTTGCTCGTTATGTGTAAAATCAGTGCAATTACAGTACGTACGAGTGTGTGTGTGGCCCTATTGCAATATGTTACATCAGATCTCTACTACTGTTTATACATCACAATTTTTCCTTCTCTCTTTTTCACAGTCAGTGTCTAAATAAACCACACTGAAGTAAACTCTTAATAGCACCTCCCCCTCTGCCGTTTTGGCTAAAAATATTCCATTTAGAACACCATTCCCTCCCACCACTTCTCTCTGCACTCTTCTCTATAACTATCAAGTCTTCATTTCCCTATTCAATGGTGGCAATGTAAGTATTGTCAGGTCTAGCCATGATTAAGATCTTTCACACAGTTTGATCATGAATACATAGAATTTAGCATTGCTTCAGCACTCAATGAATCTGTCAAAACATTTGTGTTGCTTGTTAAGGCAGGCATCTCTATTATTATTATTATTGCTCACAAGTTTTAAACATAGGTGCATAAACCATCATAAATCATGCCTTTAATTGTGCGTTTTGTTGAGGAGAGGTATGCGGTTACTCTTCTAAGTGATCGGACTTACAATTTTCAGTATGACAGACAAAAAATATTTCAAAGATTTGCTTTGAAAGAGACACTTGGTCCACATGTAGAGACCAGAATATTAAAGAGACTTGAGTGTGGGCTCTATTAATTTGAGCTTGTAAGCAACCACTCAGAACACCCTATCAACCACCCAGAACAGCCCAGCAACAACCCCAGAACACTCTAGAAACCACCTATAACTCTAGCAATGAGCCAGAAAACCATAGCGACCACCTTGAACACCCTAGCAACCACACAGAACACTCTTGCAACCACCTAAAACACTAGTAAACAGTCAGACTCAGAACAGCCTAGCAACCAAAAGAACATTCTTGCAACCATCCAAAACACTAGCAATCAGCCAGAACACCCTAGCAGCTACCCTGAACACCCTATAAACCACCCAAAACACCCTAGCAACCACCCAGAATACCCTATCAACCACCCCGAACACCCTAGCAACCTGTGCACCCAATCAAGCACCCAGAACATCCCAGCATTGGCCAGCGAGTTTTGCACAGGCAAACCCAACTCACATTTTCCTCAGAAAATGTCAAAATCTAGTTAAAGTTGTCATTGTTTTAGACAAATCTGTCTTAAATTGACTTGCACATGAGAAGTTATCATTTTAGAGTGTAAATGGGAACTGAGATAAAATGACCTCATCTGTACATTTCTAGATGTGGTAATGAGGAAATGAAAACAACATCACTTCCTCTGCATGAGCTCATTGATTCGATGTATATTTGTTTTGCTTTTCTTTATTATCTATTTGAATCAATAAAAAATGTTAATCAGAAAAAAGATAATCCAATTCTACCTTATCAAACGCCTTTTCAGCGTTAAGTGAGATGAACACCCTAGCAACAACCCAGAACACTCTAACAACCACCTGAAACACTAGCAATCAGCCAGAACAACTTAGTGACTATCCAGAACACGCTAGCAACCACCTTGAACACCCTAGCAACCACACAGAACACTTGCAACCACCTAAAACACTAGTACACAGTCAGACTCAGAACACCCTAGCAACCACACAGAACATTCTTGCAACCATACAAAAAACTCTATCAACCACCCCGAGCACCCTATGAACCACCCCGAACAACCTAGCAAACTGTGCACCCTATAAAGCACCCAGAACATCCCAGCATTGGGCAGAGAGATTTGCACAGACAAACCCAACTCATATTTTCCTCAGAAAATGTCAAAATCTAGTTAAAGTTGTCATTGTTTTATACAAATATGTCTGAAATTGACTTGCACATGAGAAGTCATCATTTTAGAGTGTAAAATGATCTCATCTGTACATATCTATATGTGGAAATGAGGAATTGAAAACAACATCACTTCCTCTGCATGAGCTCATTGATTATATGTGGATTTGTTTTGCTTTTCTTTATTATCTATATGAATCAATAAAAAATGTTAATCAGAAAAAAGATAATCCAATTCCACCATATCAAACGCCTTTTCAGCATCAAGCGAGATGAACACCCTAGCAACAACCCAGAACAGTCTAACAACCACCTGAAACACTAGCAATCAGCCAGAACAACCTAATGACTATCAACAACACCCTATCAACCACCCAGAACACCCTAGAAACAACCCAGAACTCTCTAGCTAAACTATCAAGTCTTCATTTCCCTATTCAATGGTGGCAATGGAAGTATTGTCAGGTCTAGCCATGATTAAGGTCTTTCACACAGTTTGATCATGAATACATAGAATTTAGCATTGCTTCAGCACTCAATGAATCTGTCAAAACATTTGTGTTGCTAGTTAAGGCAGGCATCTCTATTATTATTATTATTGCTAACAAGTTTTAAACATAGGCGCATACACCATCATAAATCATGCCTTTAATTGTGTGTTTTGTTGAGGAGAGGTATGCAGTTACTCTTTTAAGTGATCGGACTTACAATTTTCAGTATGACAGAAAAAATATTTCAAAGATTTATGTTGAAAGAAACACTTGGTCCACACCCTATCAACAACCCAGAATGGCCTAGCAACAACCCCAGAACACCCTAGCAACCACCCAGAAAACTCTAGCAACCACCCAGAACACCCTAGATACTACCCAGAACACCCCAGCAACCACCACGAACACCCTATCAACCACCCAGAACACCCTAGAAACAACCCAGAACACTCTAGCAACCACCCGAAACATCTTGCAACCACCCAAAATGCTAGCAATCACCCAAAACACTAGCAATCAGTCAGAACACCCTAGCGACTACCCAGAACACCCTAGCAACCACCCAGAATACCCTAGCAACCACCCAGAACACCCTAGCAACCACCCAGAACACCCTAGATACTACCCAGAACACCCTAGCAAATCTGTCTGAAATTGACTTGCACATAAGAAGTCATATCATTTTACAGTGTAAATGGGAATTGAGATAAAATGATCTCATTTGTACATTTCTAGATGATTCCGTATAAACTTCTAGCAAAAGTGGATCCAATTCTGTAGCATAAGATCTAAAAACTTCAGTGGCAAAGCCATCCGGCCCCCGAGCCTTTCCTGTACCTGTAATTATTTTTTCTCAGTCATCAGTTTAGGGAGTTCTAATGGTTCCACAAAGTTTCTAATATCAATAGAGAAGATGTGGAACTATAAAGATCAAGATAGAATTCTTTAAAAGCATTATAAATATCGATGGCTGAGGTACAAATTTCACTACCAGCAGATTTCACTGAGGGAATGGTAGAAAAAAACTCTCTATGCTTTATATATCTAGCCAAAAGCTACCCTTCTTTGTCCCTTGACTCAAAGTATGACTGTCTTGCCCTGAATAGCCAAAACACCACCTTCTGAAACAAAATAGTTTTATATCTGTATTTCAATCGGGTCAATTCACACAGTCTATCAGATGATATTCGGCGCTTCAGCTCTGCCTCGGCACTTTTAATGTTCCCTTCGGACTCCACAAGTTCTCGTGCTTTGGACTTTTTGATGAATGAGGCATACTGTATGATCCGACCTCTAAGAACCGCCTTAAGTGCCTCCCAAGCCACGCCCACAGAGGATACTGAGGACCAGTTGGTCTCCTTATACATATTTCAGCCTTTAACATTTGTTGGAATTCAGGATTTTGCAGAAGGGATAGTGTAGAGCGGAGGAGGGCGGGGCCGGTCTGAAACAATGCATGCCCGGTTCCCAATCAGCCTGATGGGGGCATGCGAGGGATAAAGGCGGCCGGTGACAATGGTTCGAGAGAAAGAGAGAATTACAGGCAGCTTCTCTGTGTGTTTATGTTTGTGAGTTATTAAAACTATTATTTATATTGTCAAGCCGGTTCCCCTTCTGTCCCTCACTTGACGTTGTGTCGAATTAAGCGACACTAGGGGTCTTTGTTGAAGGCCTCGGTTACCTTTGAACTTGAGAAAAGGCCAATGTGAAATTGGCAGACAGAATTTGCATGTCCCTCTCCCGGACATACGAGTATAAAAGGAGGGAATCGTGCATCTGTCCATTCAGATTTTTTCTTTTTCTTTTTGGTTTGCAGTGGTACACCTGAAGGACACGCACTTCCATGTCTCTATCTTGCCTCAACATCAACTGAACCATCCCAGGCCATGCCTGTTCCCCTCATGGGATCTCTCCATGGTCCTTTCAGGCCTCCAGAGACCCCCCTTCGAGCCGCTAGAGCCTCTCCTTGAAGACGGCCCTCCTGATCGCGCTCGCTTCCATCAAGAGGGTTGGGTACCTGCAAGCATTCTCAGTCAGCGACACTTGCCTGGAGTTCGGTCCGGCAGACGGCCATGTCATCCTAAGACCTCAAACGGGCTACGTGCCCAAGGTTCCTATGACCCCCTTCAGGGACCAGGTAGTGACACTGCAAGCACTGCCCCAGAGAGAAGGCAGACCCAGCCTTTTCGTTGCTGTGTCCAGTACGTGCTTTGAGTACCTATGTGGACCGCATGCAGAGCTTTAGATGTTCTGAGCATCTCTGTGTCTGCTTTGGTGAACAGCGGAAAGGGAACGCTGTCTCCAAACAGAGGCTAGCCCACTGGGTCATTGAAGCCATTGTTTTGGCCTATCAGACCCAGGCCATGCCCGCCCCCTTGCAGGTTTGAGCACACTCGACGAGAAGTGTGGCATCCTCGTGGGCACTGGCCAATGGCACCTCCCTAGCAGACATCTGCAGAGTGGCGGGCTGGGCAACACCCAATACCTTTAGGAGATTCTACAACCTGAGGGTTAAGTCGGTTTCATCCTGTGTTCTCTCAGGTCCGAGCACGTAGAACTCGGTAATACGGAACGACTGACCGGGTCTTCCACTTGCACATAGCGCCCTTCCCCTCCACTGAGGCGATCACGTGTGCTCTTTCTCCCAGGAGAGTCCACTAAACTTGCGCTCCCTGGATGTCTTTCCTCCCTAGCCCTCTGGTCCACGAATTCAGCAGAGGAATTCCCGACCAGACCCACTATGGGTACTAACTATTCTGTACTGGAATAGGTGCTCCACAGGGTTTGCCTATGACGGATTATTCCCCCCCGAGTGTATTTTCCGCAGTACGGTCCCCCTCTTGGCAGACCCGCGTCTCCCTTGGGCGGTCCCCTCTGCCCCCCGATCGCTGTGTTTGTAGCAACTCCTTCCTCACTAGGTAGGATCTACCACCATACCACTTCCACATGTGGTCTCCGCGGGGTCTTTTCCACCTGAAAGAATAGGAGTTGGAAAAGAACGCCTTCCCCAATGCATGTTATAGCGTTAAATGGCCCCAACCATAGAGAGAAAAGGCGCAGCTGGCGCGGTCTGCTCCCATGCTTGGCACGTCGCTTGCCCCCCCCCCCTTCGGGGATGCTGGGAACCTAAAAAGTTTATGACGTTTTTATGGGGCATTGGGGAAGGGTACGTGCAGTCTGACCCAGCCTGCTGCTTTGGCATGCAACTGCCTGCTGCTTTGGCATGCAACTGCCTGCCTGCACCTGCACAGCAGTTCACGTACATGGTTCAGTGCATGGCGTGATTGAATAGGGACACCTAGTGTCGCTTCATTCGACACAACGTTGAGTGAGCAACAGAAGGGGAACATCTAGGTTACTATTGTGACCCCCGTTCCCTGATGGAGGGAATGAGACATTGTCCCCCCCCGGCCATGACACTGTACCGAGCCACTGTAACGGCCGAACCTCATTCTCGGCTCCTCAGTGCAAAACCTGAATGGACAGACACACGATTCCCTCCTTTTATACCCATATGTCCGATGGAGGGACATGCAAATTCTGTCTGTTCATTTCTCATTGACCTGTTCAGAGGTAACCGAGGCCTTCAAGAAAGACCCCTAGTGGTGCTTCATTCGACACAACATCTCGTTCCCTCCATCAGAGAACAGGGGTTACAATAGTAACCTAGATGTTATCGCATCCTCCTTTCCATTGAACTGCTTTCCATTGGTGCCGAAACCCGGGAAGGAGGAGGGATGCCTGCCACAGAGTCCTCGACACTGCCATCCACCCAGGGGAGCGCCGCTGACAGGGGGACGGAGTAGCCTGACCGTCTGGACGCAGGTGGCGAGTGGGGACTGGACTCGCAATCTGGAGCGATGGAGCTGCTGCCAGGGGCTGAGGAGTGCCCTGCCATCCCCCAGAAACGCGGAGGGGTCGAAAAAAGACCGCCATCCCATCTGGATATTATATTTCTTACGTTTAAGAAAAGTAATAATCTTCCTTCTTTTTATAGGGTGCCCCAACCCATTCACATTCCATGTGGAGAGAGATAATCCACTCATATTAACATTTAACATTTTGACATATAAGAAAAAATAGATTGTGTGCCTTTATATACAGGACTATAAAGACCACATTCCAACATTAGTGCAACAATCAAACCCCAAACCAAACAAACAGAAAAAAGAAAAATGTGCACATTAATCCGCGAATGACAGTGCTAACTGTTAGACGCCTTCCATTGGCCAAACATGGCATCTCTTTTTGGAACAGTCCAGGTGGCAGAATAGGATTTCCTTTCAGCTGTAGGAGATGATTAGGTGTGAGAGGCTCAGTGGCATCATCAGATAAGGTAGTAAAAGGATGATCGTTGACTATAGCCTCTACCTCACAGAGTTCTGTCTGTAGTCCCTCTTCTAAAGCCTGTAGCTTAAGGACAGAATACAGAGCCTTCTTGATGGTATAGATAAGCCTTTCCTATGTGATATCATCCTCTATGATAACCTCCTGAGGGAGGATTGAAACTCCATTTGATTCCCTCGTTCAGCATTGCATGCTTGATCTTACTGTGATTCAGGTGAGCAAGACACTCGCTCTGCTCCCACATAATTAGTTCAATTGTCTGATATCATTTCTCGAACTTCAGCATATTAATCTTCGCTGGGCTTTGTGGCAAGTAGGGCATGGCCGAGCATAGTCTGATGAATATGATTTAAAAGTAGTGTGGACAGGTGACTGTTCTTCGGCAAGATGGCTTGGTGTTTCAAATGTTCAGGCTTTGCCATTTTATGCAGCCTCCGTCAACTCTCAAGATTCCGTCCATGAGAAGAGGGTCAAGCCTGTAGACACTGCTAATATTCTTAACAGTATGTCCGTTCTTCAGTGACATAATTTCAGATGGGAGGGATTGCTGCTGGACAAAGCATACTAACGGCTTCTCTGCATAGGTAAGGTCCTCCACGGAAAGCTCCTCATCTCTGAGTCAAGTTTCAATTAACCTGTCATCAAACTGTCCAAAACGGTTGGGGTCAGGATTCAGTGAATGGATAATTGAATAGGCTTCTTTTTGCTTTCTGCTCAACAACAAAAGCACTTTCTTGAACTTCAGGATCCAGCTTTTCTTTGCAGAATGTAATGTGGCTTCTGGGATTGAGAAAGACAAAGGTTTGAATTGTATTACTGCCTTTGCAGGCCTTGATCTTCACTGGAAAAATTGCACATTTGCAGTCAAAGGAACCGGCCCCGATATAGTCTGTAGAAACCATGGCAATTGAAATGGAGTTACTGCCCTTTTGCCTTGGCCATCAACAACTTTTGTCTTTTTGAGAAGAAAGATGCCCTTTATATGTTACACCCCCTTCCTTAGTGGGCATGTTTTCTATCTAGAGAAGAGTAGGGTGTTTTCTCTGGCAAGTCTTACAGTCCAGACGTTTTCTACACACTTTACTCATGTGCCCTTTTAAAAGACATGCAAAACATAGTCCCTTTCCTTTTAAGAAATCAACCTTCCCTTCATGGGGTTTCAAAGTTAACTGGCGACATGATTCCAAGGCATGATTGCCAGAGCAGAACAAGCAAGAGGTCTGTAACGCAACACTTGTACTTACATTTTCTGCACTCTTTACTTCTTAAGAGCTAGATGCCAGTGGTGATATGAAGGTGGCGAAACCTTTCTTGCTCCCAGACTTCAAGGAACAGAATTCGACCTAGGCCTTTGTTCCCTTTGTAGTAGAGGTGACATCTTGAATATTACCAAAGATGTGATCTTGGAGTATCTTGGCCTGTTTTTCAATGAAAGCAACCATGTGTGTTCTTTCAAGGATGTCACATGCTGCGTTTCTCCACTTTTACACAATTTGTAAGGAAGCTTGGGTATAGTCTGCTCGAGTTTGAAGGTAAATCAAGGTCAAACAGGTTAGGAAGAATTTCTGGAGCATTGCAACATGCTCTCCAATATGGTGCACACTACATACTGTATATATAAATATATATAAATGTATAAATATAAATTTAGCATAATTTGCAGCCAAGTCACTTTCCAAATGTACCATTTCCAGTATCACGTTCAATGCAGTTTTTTTCCATTTCCAGAGCATGCTTTTGTTTTAATGCAGCTTTACGGACAAGAAGGGCTGCTTTATTAGCAGCTGCTTTTATCTCAAAGATGACACTGACAATGATGTTTAATCCATGGGAACTGCATGATTTGTGTCTGTCCTTTTAAGCATATAACTGTTCAATGTGAAGAAGAATTCTTCACCAGTTTTTCCCTGTTCATTTGGCAGTACCTACTTTTGCATTAGTGGAATCACTGACTGGTGGCTTAAGTTGAACGGGCAGAACTTGGGCAATTTTTGGCAGAACATTTGCTTAAAATTGCCTTTCATTGAAAAATCGAATGTGTTCCTGAAAACACACTGTACTGAGGTTGACCGCGAAGGGCTGGCCCAACGGTGTAAGGATGGTAATTGAAACATGGCCAATTTAATCCCTGCAAGGAGCATGTCATGAGGTGTAACCAGTACTAGCAAAAAAAAAACAACTGCATTTCCTCTACAGGTTCTTTGTAAGTTGCTTTGGATAGAAGAGTTTGCTAAATGAGTAAATGTGACTACATAAATGAAGATAGTAATCAAGTAGAACCTTGGTATAGGGGAGACCAGGAAAAAAGATACAGTTCATTGAATGCATGTTGACCTGTAGTGACAACGTGCTCCCCACTTTAAATCTACATGCACATTAAACAGCCTATTATAGCTATATAACAGCCCTAGTTCTCCTAAAGAAAACACAAATTTGCACCATTAGACTTTTGACTAATTCTATACAGTAGATACTGAGATTAGCCTTAGTGACAAATTCCCTGTGTGACAATTAGCCCTGGTCTCCCCTATATAAATGTACTATAGTATTACTGCATGATTCCATCGCTATACCACAGAACTGCCAGGTGTTCTGGGGCATTGCTAGGGAATTCTTTTTGGTTGCTAGGGTATTCTGGGTGGTTTCTATGGTTTTCTGGATCCTTGCTAGGGCATTCGGGGAAGTTGCTAGTTTTTATATAATTTTATTTATTTTATTTGTCTGGGGAAATTCATAATCTATAAACCTGAATGTGATTAATTCAGTAAAGGAAGAAGATGAGAATGTAATGCTAAAAAGTACCACTGACTATTTGATCATACTCATAATCATTTTTAAAAAAAAAATGTTTCCACACATTGTGATGTGACTCAACAGATAAAGAGTCGTCACCAAAGTAAAGTTGTTTGCCCAATAAACTGAGGTGTGAACACAATGGGTGTGACCGTTCCCCTCCCTTGCTCCAAAACTCAGAACTGGCCACTCTCTCCCTGTATACCCATACTACATGTCTCTCTCTCTTTCTCTCTCTCTCTCTGCGTTGTTGTCCATATTTGGCTCTGGTGTGAGAGTGTGGTTGTGTGAATTGAGAACAGAGAGAATTTCCTCCTGACAGTGACTCACTGCTCCTCTGACTCATGGGCATGATAACAAAAACACTGCGTTGCCATGGAGAAACAGATTGCCGCCCAGTCAGCCCATTTCTCTCTCTCTCTCTCTGGTTTCAGTGCCAGCAGCTGCCCTCCATTGACAAAACAAAATATCATGGTTCTTGAAGATTACCATCTTCTTATCCTATTGGTTTAGGTGGTATATCAAGGTAGGCTGCTTCAAAGAATAGAGTGGGCAAGTCTTTTCATCGGAACGGGACGGGGGTGCCAGAAGTTTTGGGGCCATGTTTCTAATGATCTTAAAAACGTTTCAGTAAGCTTACGATTAAATGCTTGAAATAGTTTTGTAGACTGTATAAATTGTGTATGAATTTATGTCTGTATTTATTTATTGATTGATTGATATGGATGGATGGTTGGACTGGTGAAAGCAAAATGTTTGTTTTCTATCACTCTATAATTCCCATTCTTGTGTTTGTGTCATCTCATAGTTTAGAATGACTATTATTATTATAAAATGTGGAAAATAGTCATAATAAAGAAAGTAGTAGTAAACTGCAGTAAAGAACATTTGGTTTGTCAAAGAATACCACGGTTTTGCCATGGTACATGTCCAAAAACCATGCAATTACTATCGTGCTAGTGTCCAAACATCACGGTAAAACCATGGAGTTACAGGTCACAACAACTTGTTTACACACTCACAAGAAACTTCACATTACATACAAACCAGATGGACACTTATATCTGTACACATGCTGCACGCTAATGCAAATATCTGATCAGCCAATCATCTGGCAGCAACTCAATGCATGCAAACATGCAGACGTGGTCAAGAGCAACTGTATGATGCATTGAAGTGCCTTGTGGTATCCATTCTATGAACAATTCAGGCTTTTTAAACCAGTATTGGAAAACTGTGCCTGATAAAAGTGTCCATGTTTTATTATGAAAAAGCCATTGAATTTTAAACTAAGTGGCGTCTGCAAAGAAATGCAGCTAGAGCTTTTTCTCTGAACTAACTTTATGCTATTACTTTTAAGCAACTGGCCTCAAGGTGAAACTAGTGGATGTATGGATTAGTGCCCTTCATGTACACACGGGTGGTTCAGCGCATTAAAGGGACAGTTCACCCCAAAATTACAATTCTCTCATGATTTACTCACCCTCATGCCATCCCAGATGTGTGACTTTCTTTCTTCTGCTGAACACAAATGAAGATTTTTAGAAGAATATTTCAGCTCTGTAGGTCCATACAATGGAAGTGAATGGTGACCAGAACTTTTAAGCTCCAAAAAGCACATAAATGCAGCATAAAATAATCCATAAAATGGTATAATCCATATCTTCATAAGCAATCTGATAGGTGTGGGTGAGAAACAGAACAATATCTAAGTCCTTTTTAACTATAAATCCCCAGAAATAATTCACCAGCACAGACCAGTAGGTGGCGATATGCACAAAGAATGTGAATCGCCCCCCAAAAAAATACCACTGTATTACTTTTATGCTAGCTATATTTGCCTTTTGGAGCTTCAAAGTTTTGGTCACCATTCACTTGCATTGTATGAACCTACAAAGCTGAGATTTTCTTCACCTTTCAAAGCTGAAAAGTCAAACACATCTGGGATGGCATGAGGGTGAGTAAATGATGAGTCCTTTTACTGTCCCTTTAACTGTGTGCATGTCCCACTAACATTTGGCTATCACAAAGTGTCTTAACCCATTTTATCTTCACTTTGAATATTGTTCTATCATTTCAAACCTAACAAACTTCTTTTTGTGCCATATTTATCTTGAGAGATGTGCTTGTGCTGTATTTCTCCTAGTCTCCACAGGTTCATTCAGTAAAAAAAAAAAGAAAAGTACATTTAGTAAATACAATCCCTGTACATGCATAGATTTATCTCATTAATAATGCATAAATGCAAATACCGATCAATAATGAAAGTAATTCAAGTAAAGTCTCATTCTGATGTTTAAACAAAATAACTTTTTCCAACCAATATAATAAACTATTCCAACTGGAAATAATCTTTAACCACACTAAGTTTAGCTGGTTTTAGCTGTTCTCCTAGCCTGGTTAGGCTGGTCTGTTGGCTGAATTCAGAGGGGTTTTGGGCACTTTTCAGTGGGCCAGTCTGGTTTAAGCCTTTTTTTTTTCTTCCCCAAGAAGGATTTCCCAGACTGGCTTTTTTTTATTATTAGCTGTTTAATGGCCAAAACACCTTTTGTTTGCAAGACACTATATTCGGAAAACATTTTGCAACACAATTAAAACATAAATACCAAATTACTAAACAAATAAAGGCAAACTGTACACATTGTTTTTTTGTGTTTTTTTGCAGAACTAAGTATAAAACTGACCACAGCAATATCATTCAAAATGTGAATGTCACACTTTATTGAATAATAATAATAATAATACCTTAATATGAATATTAGGAAAGGACTTCTCATTAGTGCTCAATGTCAGCAAGCAAGAGAAAACAAAAAAACTACATTAATACTAAATTTCAAACATGGAATGTATCATGAATTATTAAGAGGGATAATGGTAATGCTGATGTTATATATCACAATATGTATGCCGTAAAAGCATATAGCACTTTCTAAAAAGCTTTCATGATTGTCTGCATAGTGGTCTACAACAAAATTCAACAAGTTTTGGGGCCGGATTTTCTGATCGCATTTAGCCTCTGAGAGGAGTGAGTGCTTTAGTTTGAGAGTCACAGAAATGTGTAAATCCAGCTGTCTTTATGAACAATCTTTACAGCATCAATTCTGTTTCTATCATCTGTCCGTTTGTGAAAATGTGCAGATAAGGCATACGTTAAACTTTATTGTTTTACGAGTTTCGCTTCTCCTGAAACAACTCGACTTTCATGATAGAAATCTATTCTGTGCGATCTATCTGTCTGTATCCAAGGTTAAGTATCAATACAAGTTAAAGGGACAGTTCACCCATAAATTATTTCTCTCATCATTTACTCACCTTCATGCCATCCCAGATGTGTATGACTTTCTTTCTTCTACAGAACACAAAGAACGATTTTTAGAAGAATATTTCAGTGCTGCAGGTCCTCACAAAACAAGTGAATGGTGTCCAGAACTTTGAAGCTCCAAAAAGCACATAAAGGCAGCATAAAAGCAACCCATACGACTCCGGTGGTTTAATCCATGTCTTCAGAAGTGATATGAAAGGTGTGGGTGAGAAAAACGTCAATATTTAAGGCCTTTTTTTACTATAAATCTCCACTTTCACTTTCAAATTCTTCTAGTGTTTTTGGCATCTTATATTGCCCTCTACTGGGCAGGGAGGAGAATGCATAGTAAAAAAAGGCTTCATTAACCCACTGGAGTCACATGGATTACTTTTACGCTACCTTAATTTGCTTTTTGGAGCTTCAAAGCTTTGGTCACCATTCACGTACATTGTATGGACCTACAGAGCTGAGATATTCTTCTAAAAATCTTAATTTGTGTTCAGCAGAATAAAGAAAGTCACACATCTGGGATGGCATGAGGGTGAGTAACTGTAAAACGACTGACTTTTAACAGTGTTACATCCTCATGACCACTAAGTTTCAATATTTCATTTAACCCAACAGAGAAGTTTTGAGAGCAATTTTATCACACTAAAATCATGTAAACCTGTTTACTATACACAACCCGTGGCTATACATTATACATTTGCCACAGTGTGTAATTTAATGTTTATAGACTGGCTCCATTCACTCTCATTGTAAGTGCCTCACTGTGACCGCAACTTTAGCTTTTTTATAAATAAATGATTAATGTTATAATTATTATTTTGTGGTAATCATCATTATGCCCAAAATGTTGTCGGTTGAGCTTAACTTGTATTGATCCTTGTACATTCCTTTAACACAGAAATGGCTTTTGCGTATCTTGCAACTTTGCTCTTGTTCATCTCATAAGCTCCATATCGCAGTCATAACACGGTTACAATGGTGGATTTGCTGCCTTTGTTGGTCGTACATGTTCTGCTGTGTTCCTCCAAAACGAAACTAAGAGTGCAGTACCGTCGCCCTCTAGTGTTGAAGAAATACTGTGCAATTCACATGCATGCTGGTCTCTCTTCTTCTCCTTTTCTCAGTATTTGTGAGAAACATTGCCTTTTATATCTAACAGTGGTACGTCCCTTCAAAGCTTCTTATGCAATATTCTATAAACACAACAATCAGGCCGATTGCTTGATTATAGGGGTGTCTTTGGCAAAGATCATATCTGGTGTTCCTTCATAAGCAATGGATTATTCACATTAAATATGCACTGCATATAATGAGCTTCATTAATGTGGTCCTTCTGAGCGGGATAACATGATTTTGTTCCATCGAGTTCTTTATCTGTGCTTTCCTGTTCCATATCATACGGTATTCCTTGGCTTTTGGTATTCCATTTTTTATAACATTGTCAACAGATGAGATTTAAGTGGCCATTCACGTGGAAAGAAAATAATGCAAAAGTATGAAACAGCAAAGGAGTCACCGTGTACGAACAGTCTGACTCGTGCATTTCACTCCAGCAGCTGTCAGACAGCATCTAAAGTCATTTATAAGTGTGTAGCTCAAATGTTCCGCTCCGGGCCTGCTCCGGGCCTGCTCCGGGCGACTTTGAGACTTTTTATGGTTTTAAGTTTTGATCTTTCTACAAAAATAGGTGCCTCTTTTTTTGTCAAAAGCATGTGTCCAGGGTTTTCAATGCAACACACGTAGGGGGTCACGGCATGTGTGTGCCAATGTGTGTGTGTGTGTGTACTTGTGTTTTTTTTTTGTTTTTTTTGTCAGATTCAGAAATTGCTGAAAATCTCATGTTTTTTGATCCAGTCCATCTGGGGCGCCCTCTTTTTATCACGCTTGGCATGGACTTTTTCCTTCGCCTCGGCGGCCGTGGGGCTCAAACACAGACCTGTTTCCTCAAACGGGTCAAGGAGATGACAGCTGCTGTCCCTCGACGTCTAAAAGACACATAAATACACACACCACACGCATGAGTCCAAAAAGACACATATTCTATAGTGTGCTTGGAGTGCAGTAAATGTAGATGTTACAAATACACTGCAATAAATAAAACAAATATACAAATTTTCCAGTCAAAAATATCCTAAAAACAGGATACACTCGAGAAGCAATATATTCTGAGAATATGTCTTCAAGCATTCAGTATATAAGTATGTTTCTTGTTTAAAGGATAAACATTGTATTGATGTTTCACCTGTGTGTTTATGTCCTGACTGCTGTCGTCTGAGTATGTGGACCGAGAGGACGTCCCGTTCACATACGGGCTCGAGGAGCCATTCAATGTGGACTCATCAAAATCTATTTGAAGAACAAAAATCATTCATTAAGATCAAAGGGGTTTATGTTAGGAAGAACACTGATCTGATGTTATCTGGATGATAAGGACATCGTTGACATAAAACAGAATTAAAGGTGCACACACCCCTCCCTTCAGTGCTCCTTCAGAAGCTCCGCCCCCAAATTCATGCACGCGAGACGGATTTACGGTTTTAAAACTAGGCACAATTGGGTTTGGTGAAATTGTGCACACAAAGGGTTAGTGGGGTGGGTCAAATGCAATTTAATTGGGAGGTTCTCCTCCGGTTATTACACCGTCTGCATCCTATTATATAGGTCATTACCTCAAGCACTAGCGATATAAACTAAGACAGCACATTCATAAGAAGTCCAGTGTTTGTACATGAACATTATTACCACCTGCTGGTGGAATCTCCAAACTGCAAATGCAGGAACTGAACTCAGACTTTGCGCTGAGAACAGACGTGGTTTTGTAACGTATGTCTCAGGAAAATAGCAAAATGCTCAATGCATTTCATTTACATACATTACACACAAAGTTTGTGTACATGAACCCACAGAGAGCGCAAACACACCCACCCACAATCACTTGCACTTTACACTGGTCTGAAAATTGCTCTTAGAATTAGGGCTCTCACGAAAATTAGATAAGCACACGGTCGTTGCTGCACCTAGCACAGTAACAGAAATAGAGCCCGGACCGGTTCACTACAAGCATAACGGCTCTTTTCTATACAATGAAAGTGAATGAAAACTAGGGCCAAAAAACACCCTTAAAGTACCTTAAAAGGAGTCCATACATCTTGCTATATTTCAAGTCTTCTGAAGCGTATATCATAGCTTTGTTTGAGGAATAGAATGATTTTTAAGTCATTATGCACAGATAATCTTCCCCTTTGCTCTCATTCATAATATGGAAAGGAGCACCCAGGACAATCTGCTAAACATCTCCTTTTGCGTGTTCCACAGAAGGAAATAAGTCTTCCGTGTCTGGAAAACCATTAGGGTGCGAAAATGATGAGAAAAGTTTCAGTTTTGGGTGAACTATCCCTTTAAGGTTTACTTATCTATTTACTGAAGCTGAAGGAATGAGCCAGATTTAAGAATAAGGGGGAAGTCCTGCGATAAACCAGCACCAATTATCTGAGAGATCCGTCAAAAAGACTATTGAAGGTGTTCAACTCAATGTAACTTTAATACAATCCAGATGTCAGGAGTGGGACAGCTGGATAACAGATAAGACTCTAAGAACATTCAGACCAAAAAGGCCTCCAGTTCAGAGTTACACACCTCTATAGTGAGCCTGGGAGGAAATGGAGCATCTGTCTCTCTCTGAGCCTCAAGGGTGCGTTCACACGAAAAACAATCAAACTCCCCCTCAAATCACACGAAGTAGAAATCAAGGAAATCTGAACTTTTATGCATTTTTGTTCATTGAAGGTGGTTCAACATGTCTGAAATTGTACCTTTGACATGGATTCTGGTGGGCGTGATGCCCATCTTTCTGAAACGCTCATCTGTATCTTGATCCACCACCAACAAACACGTCTCGTTCCCGCCTTTCTTGATGAAGGCCACCACTTCAGCATGCCTCATACTTTCAATGTTCACTCCATTCACCTGTACAGAGAGAGAGAGAGAGAGAGAGAGAGAGAGAGGGGGGAGCGAGAGAGAGAGCGAGATAGTGGGAGAGAGCGAGAGAGAGAGAGAGAGAGAGAGCGCGAGAGAGGGAGGGGAAAGAGAGCGAGAGGGAGAGAGAGCGAATGGAGGAGAGAGAGAGAGAGAGAGAGAGAGCGAGCGAGACAGTGGGAGAGAGCGAGAGAGAGAGAGAGAGAGAGAGAGAGAGAGAGAGAGAGAGAGAGAGATAGTGGGAGAGAGTGAGAGAGAGAGCAAGAGAGAGTGGGAGAGAGAGAGTGGGAGAGAGAGAGAAAGAGAGAGATAGTGGGAGAGAGCGAGAGAGAGAACGAGAGAGAGCGGGAGAGAGAGAGAGAGAGAGAGAGGCGAGCGAGAGAGAGTGGGAGAGCGAGAGAGAGTGGGAGAGAGCGAGAGAGAGAACGAGAGAGAGTGGGAGAGAGAGAGAGAGAGCGGGATAGAGAGAGAGAGAGCAAGAGAGAGTGGGAAGCGAGAGAGAGGGAGAGCGGGAGAGAGAGAGAGCGGGAGAGAGAGGGAGCGAGCGAGAGAGGGAGAGAGCGAGAGAGTGTGGGAGAGAGAGAGAGAGAGAGGGAGAGAGAGAGAGAGAGAGAGAGAGAGAGAGAGAGAGAGAGAGAGAGAGTGGGAGAGAGAGAGAGAGAGAGAGAGAGAGAGAGAGAGAGAGAGAGAGAGAGAGAGAGAGAGAGAGAGAGAGAGAGAGAGGGACATTTTAATTCAGCAAATCCTTAACACTGCAAAAATAAATTTTCTTACTGAGCATTTTTATCTTGTTTCCCAAAAAAAGACCTAAACATTTTTAAAAACTGATAAGTTTACTTGAGAAGCAAAATCACAACATACTTTGTCTTGTTTTCAGAGAAATTAACAAAATTGTGTGACATTTATACTTATAACAAGAATAATATTATAAAAACATAACTATTTGCCAAGAGGCGCACTAGCGACTGAGGCTAGAGGCTGTAGCATTTCGCCTCCTCGTTAGTGTTCCTGCCTGCCATGGTTCCCCGGTTCAAATCCCGTGCGGTACCGGCGATATTCGGATGTTTTTTTAACCAGAAAAAATAACAATAATATTCTGTAAGAAAATAACTTTTTTTGCCGTGTACAACAACAGCTAACATTTGACAAAAAGTTACAAATTTGCTTGGGAGTATAAACACGAGTGTAAATATAAAGACATTTATACGCTGTTAAAGCAGTTTTGTTCCCTAAAGAAAGTGCTGTAGCCAAAGTACCATCATGGTAAAATAATGGTCATTTCATGGTACATTAATATGATATAGTACCAGATTCACAGAGATGGTAGTTACAAATGCTCCAAAGTACTTAAAACAATATCATGGTTTTAGCATCATGACAGTGTCCATAAGCCAATTACTGTAACAAGGTACATGTCCAAAAACTAGGGCTTAAAATAAATAATTGCATAGAGAAAGGCCCAAAGAAGGCAATATAATGTTAATTCCCATATTAGTGAACATAAGCCTCATTGGCCTGCAGTCCATAACGATACATTATGCTACCGAACTCATCAATCTGTCCGAGATAGGACACACCAATATACATATGCTTTTGGAGCGCCTCACTTTAGTCTCATCATAAACAGCATTTTTAGGACACTGTGACATGTTCCGTGTAGTTTGAAACTTCATGTCTCCAGATCCCTGCATTCGGAGATATGCTTCGTCCAGCTGTGGTTGAATGCAAGAACGCGTCCTCAATTTGTGCTTTCTGCTGTCAGTAAGTGTGCCCTGATAGCACACGTACATCACCCTGACGTCTATTTCATGTGTGTTTACATCTGGCAGTACATCTATAAGATGTATACATCTACTTTACTGTATATCAAATTTGATCAAAGCTAAGGAAGATCATTTTTTAGTCTTTAATCAGACACGAAAGCTTTGTTTATCTCTTCATAAACCGGTTCACTTGTTTTCCTCTTGCACTGCGCCTGTATTGGTTGCTTAGCAACATGTTTTTGTGGTAGAAGTTTCCAGTTGAGGAGAGATGAAGACATCTTACAGAAATTACAACCGAATCAATCAAAACAAAAAACGAGCAGGAGCACAAGATCTCCCCGCATGCTCTCCTACCGAAGGTGATTGTAACGCTGCATTTGTCCTGTGGACAGATGGAGCCTGTGCTGAGTTAAACTGAACACTATCAAATATTAAAGAGTGTTGCTGTGGCCGCAGTAGCAGCAGTGCTGGTTTCAGGTATCAGTGTCTGGATTGAGGCATTGTGCGATCTTCCAACTGAAGGGGGCAGAACACTAACCATTCAGGGTGAAGGTGTGAATAAAAGCAAGATGGGGAGAAACGGTGGAGAAAGTTTTAGTTTGAAGACTAAATGTGTCTTTTTTGTCAAGAACATAATATTTCAGGCTCACATTTTACCCCCCCCCCCCCCCAAATCAAAAGATAGAAATTAGATTCTATTTTGCTTAAATGGTAATGAGAACGACCATAAAGGCTGCTGCTACACTTCCTATGAAATCGAAGAACTAACAGGTGTGACGTCATTTAGAGCAAAATCTGGCCAAAACGATGGTGTTTTGGGGCTCATTTCGATGTTTCGACACAGCTCACCAGGGCGAAATTTCAGGAAAACTTCTTCCCGGCTGCTAAACACCTTCTTACTGCCATTGGTCAGCATCATCGGTGGGTGTGACCTGGAGCTCCATCTTCTTTGAGGCCGACAGATAATTCCCATTCAGTCAGTTAAGATCAGTCAACACAAACGCACCGGTGTGAAGTTATTAGCGAGCTAGTGCAAATTTACCTACATCAATACGATCATTCACGTGGAGACATTTTTCAAGAACGTGTCATGCATTTTTTTTTCATTGTTAGTCTACAAAAGGAAACAGATCTCCCTACAAAGGTGCCCATTTACTCATGTGTTGTCTGCAGATGAAAGCCATTCACACATCTGCCCAAAGTAAGACATCCTATCATCTTTCTTTTGTCTGTATTCTACCCATATAAACACATCTTTGCAGTAGTATCGGTGGCATCATAAATTACAATATGTGTAACCGGTGCATATTATGGTCACATATAGTATTAGCGCATTAGCGCATTAACGCCATGAATGCAAAAGTTAAACATGACAAATTACACTTCATCTATAGCATATATATATATATATATATATATATATATATATATATATATATATATATATATATATATATACACACACTTTAAATCATCATTGAGTGATTAAAACAGCTTCTTTTACTGATTTCGTATGAATTCTACTCATAGAATGAGACATGAAGTCATTGATAACATTTTATTGTCACATTAGTTGATGTTTTATTTAAATGTACCTCTGAACACCTCCCACAGCAGTGAGACGGGTGTCTGAAAGATTGCAAACAGTATGTTGTTGCTCAGCTGTTTCAAACTTCTATTTGGATCAGAGTGAAGAAGCGCTTTGCCGTGAGTGTGCCTGGCCCTTAATTATGCTTAATTGGGGGGTCTGGGTAACTCAGCGAGTAAAGACGTTGGCTACCACCCCTATAGTTGTGAGTTCAAATCCAGGGCGTGCTGAGTGACTCCTGTCTCATTGGACCGAAAAAATGGAGGAAATATTTGTGGAACATTGGCAGGAGCACCAGCGCCTATTTGATGTTTCTTCTGAACTGTCCCACAACCGGGTGGAGAAAGAGAATAGAGTTGATAAATCTCTTGGACAGTCAGATCAGCAAATAGGTCGATTTTTCAGTAGGAGGAATTTTTTCATATTGTAACCAATAAAATATATGATTAAAAACATACACATCATATTCGGAAATGCATAACATATGATCATGCATTTGTTTTCGTATATCAGATCCCTTCTGGCATGTACTCTGGAGTCCAGACAGAGTCGTCGGGATTCATCAATAGTGAAAGGTTTTGTAAAGTTTTCACCCCGTCGCGGATTCGTCATGTAATCTGAAAACTCTACGACTTCCATGAGAAGACAGACAGTTGTGTAATATGAACGGTTCCACAATCCGACGTCTTTGAAAGTCGTGAGGTGTGTAGGAGGCATAAGCAACCAAATTGGCCCGGTTGCTAGAGAGGGTTGAATCACATGGGGTAACCTCCTTGTGGTCACTATGATGTTGTTCTCGTTCTCGGTGGGGCGTGTGGTGAGTTGTGCATGGATGCCGCAGAGAATAGCGTGAAGCCTCCACACGCACTACGTCTCTGCGGTAACGCGCTCATCAACCCACATGATAAGATGCGCGGATTAACGTCTCAGAGTGGAGGCAACTGAGATTGGTCCTTCGCCACCCGGACTGTGGCGTATCACTACGCCACCATGAGGACTTGGAGCGCATTGGGAATTCCAAATTGGGGAGAAAGAAATTATTATGCTTAATAGTCATGAAAATAATATTTCCAATTCAATCGATATATTAATAAATTTAAATTCAATCTATCCTCTCCCAGTACAAAAAAATAGAGTGCACCAGATAACAGGAAATAATTCTGAAATTTCGATCATATCTGTTGCACTCAAATATGCATCAATACAACCACTGTCCAAAAAAAAGGATACAATGAAAATTGACTTCACACTGAGTGATCTAATAAAAGTGTATGAAAAATCTCATAAAGTTGTTTTAGATTCAGATTCAACATTAATGTCACTGTGCAGAGTACAGGTACAGAGCCAATGAAATGCAGTTGTTTTCACATATCCCAGCTAAGCTGGGGTCAGAGTGCCAGGGCAGCCATGAAACAGTCCCCTGGAGCAGATAGGGTCAAAGGCTTTGCTCAAGGGCCCAACAGTGGCATCTTGGCGGTTCTGGGGTTGAACCCCCGACCTTTTGATCAGTATCCCAGTGCCTTAACCACTGAGCCAGTTATACTGTATATATATATATATATATTGAATTTAATAATGGTATTAAAAGGATGACACAGTATATTTTATGGTAAGAAAAATAGAAAATGCCCCAGAGAATCAACTCCAGGGGGCAAACTTTGCCCCATAATGGAGAAAATAATGTCTGACACTACTATAAGTATATACAGTTTTCACAAAGTCTTGCACATTCTTATAGGTACATTGTATTAGCACACATTTAGCTCTACTGATCTCAAAGGATGCTACTGGAATTTCATTTTCAGCTATCTGTTATCTGTTTGAATCACTCAGAATAATTCTTAGAAACAAAAATATTTAGCGAGAGTCATCACATCACATGCAGCCCACATGCTTCTGAATGTGATGGATGATCTGTAAGTGTGTATGTGAGAGAGTGTGAATGCAAAAGTTAATTTAGAATGTGGGAATGTGAATGTGGGTGTACATCTGGCCTCGTCATGTATTGGATCATGATGTACATTGATACACAAATGTATGTAGTAAAAGGCATACACACTTATGTACTGTACACCGTAAGACTGACTGACCGACATACCCACCAAACTACCCACCTACCTGCCAAACTAACTATCTACATATTGCATTTAGATTATGGGATGGCATCAGTTTGTCTGTAAACATAAATGTGCAAAACGACCAAAGTTCAGCCATGGAACTCGACGTGGTGCAAGCTGATAGGTTCTTTGAGCTTGTTATCTGTTAGCCAATCGGCTCACTCACAAGTGACGTGTCTTGCCAATCGGCCAAAGCTGATTGGTCCTTTGACATGTAATCGTGTAGCCAATCAACTTGCATCTCTCTCTTTGTCTAACATTTAAATTGCTCAGTTTTGCAGACAAGCCAGTTCATTGTAGCGTGCTGAGCCAATTCTATTGGCTCAGGTGGTTGCTGGGACGTTCCTTCTTACAGCTTGCATGTTAAGGTCTGCTTTTGGCCTTAACGCATCAAAGCATGTCTTAAACAAGGCAAACCTTGGTCAAATCTGGCTGAGCCACATTGCTATCTTAAGTCATTAGATTAAATCCACATATACAGTGCCTATAATAAGTATTCACCCCCTTTCAATTCAGTATTTCGTAAATGCTCCTTTGGCAGCAATCACAGCCTTGAGCCTATGTGGATAGGTCTCTCTCAACTTGGCACATCTAGACATTGCAATTTTTTTCCCATTCTTCTTTGCAAAAGTGCTCAAGCTCTGTCAGGTTGCGTGAGGAGTCTTTCCACAGATTCCCAATTGGGTTGAGGTCTGTACTAATAGTCGGCCACACCAGGACATTAACATTGTTGTTTTGAAACAATTCTTGTGCAGCCTTGGCTGTATGCTTGGGATCATTGTCTTGCTGGAAAAAACATCTTCCCCCCAAGTTTCAGTTCTTTTACAGACTGCATCTGGTTTTCCTGATGCAGAGAAGCATCCCCACAGCATGATGCTGCCATCACCCTGCTTCATGGTGTATTGGACGGATTGAATGGACGGTGTATTATTGATTATGTGCTGTGTTTGGTTCACACCAAACGTAGCGCCTGGTTTAATGGCCAAAAAGCTCAATTTTGGTCTCATTAGACCATCTTTTTCCATCTGACCTCAGAGTTTTCCACATGCCGTCTGGCAAACTCCGAGATTTCATATGGATTTTTTTCAAGAGGTTTTCTCTTTGCCAATCTCCCATAAAGCCTTGACTGATGAAGAACCCGGGCAACAGTTGTTGTATGTGCAGTCTCTCCCATATCAGCCACTGAAGCTTGTACGTCCTTCAGAGGAGTCATAAGTATCTTGGTGGCCTCCCTCACTAGTCCCCTCTTGCATGGTCACTCAGTTTTTGAGGACGGCCTGCTCTAGGCAGATTTACTGCTGTGCCATACTTTTTCCATTTCTTAATTATTGACTTCACAGTACTCCCAAGAGATATTCAGGGACTTGGACATTTTCTTGTACCCTATCCCCTGATGTTTATCAACAACCTTTTCACGTATTTGATTGGAGTGTTCTTTTGTATCATGGTGTTGTTTTTCCCAAGATACTGACTCACCAGTAAATAGACCTTCCAGAGAAAATTTTATTAATTGAGCAAATTTTAAAACCAGTTTGTTGCACATTGATGATTTAGGTGAGTTGAATTAAAGGGGGTGACTACATATGCAGTCGATTTGTGTTTAAATATTTGTTATAAATTCAGACTAATTGGTAGAAATGTGTTTTGAGTTCACTATGATTAAAAAAAAAAATTATAAAAACATTCAGTAATTTTTAATGGCACTGTAGCACGTCTAAGTCACTTGATGAATAAAATCTGGGCTTTCCTGGTTCAGGTACACATTATGAGTTGGGTCACTAGCTGTTTAAGCCATTCGGCTAAGCAGGCCGAGGCACACATAAAAAATGTTTTTCATTAGCGTAACGCCATTTGGCGAGTGGCCAAGGCACACTTAGCTAGCATACAACCGGTGCACATGGCTCTCCAGAGCAGCAGCAGTACACAGTATTGGTCTATATCTGCTTGGTTGGGAGGTTGTGGTTTGTGTTTATAAGTTATGCATTTTGTGCAGATTCCCTTCTTTGTTGGGGGATTGTTTGTAATGTCCAATCATTTGTTCAGCAGCATGTTCATACATGCCTGATGCAGCATGTCTTGCATTTTGGCTAATTGTGCAGCAACAGCAGCATAGCAGATCTAGTCCACCAAGACCAATAATCATATGAATATTCCATACCCACTTTAATATGCTAAATATATCCGAGAGTTGTCATGACTGAAATGACCAAAGTTCAGCCATCAAGCCTATGTGTCGCAAGCTGAGCTTGTTACCTGTTCTCCAATCGGCTTGCTCACATGTGATATGTTATGCCAATCGGCTCGCATGGTGTAAGCCGATTGCGTCTCTCTTTGTCTAACATTTAAATAACTCAGTTTTGCAGACAAGCCAGATTCATAGCAGCGTGCTGCGAGATTCCTTTCTCTGAAACCACCTCCACCCCATTTCCACTTGTCTAGATCTGCTACATGGGGATTGTTTGCAATGTATATTTGTGCAGCTGCATGTCCTACATGCTCGATGTGCCATGTCTTGCATTTTCTCTGATTGTGCAGCAGCATGTTCACATGCATAACTCAGAATGTCTGTGTATTTTCTAGCAGTAGCAAATTGCTTTGCAGCAGCAGCGTAGCAGATGTGTTCATCAGTTTGCCTGTGGACAGTACTGTATTTATTATCAAAAATGTGCAAAATAAATGTGGTCTTTCAAGGCCACCTTTTCAGTATATTGAGCAACATTAAGCTGTTTCCTGGCTTCTATTGGGGGAAACACTTGACATAAAAATATTGTCTTTTTCCTTGGAATTACGGTGTCACCATTTTAAGGCCCTTTCACACCAACATGGCCTGAAAAAGCAAGACAAACTGCCAACAAATGATCCCTTTACTAAAAACTACTACACATTACATTAGAAACACAATTTTCTTGTTACTCTCTCACCTCTATGAGTCTGTCCTGAGGTTTGAGTCCAGCGTGGTCAGCGGGTGAGCCAGGGTCCAGAGTCCATATGTACTGACCCGGTCTGGACTTCTCGCTGTGCAGGTTAAAGCCGTAACCTGCCTCAGACCGGACGAGGTGACATAGTCTCGGTAGAAGCTCAGATGGATCCCTCATTGATGCCTCTGATGGGGGAGGAACTTCCTGTGACATGACAAAGAAAGACCTGTACCTTTATAACCTAGGATTCTAAGAGTGAACTTAAAGTGACATTTTAGGCTGAAAACAATAACAACACTTTGACAAGGAAAGAAAACAGAAGTTTGAAAGAAGTTTAAAAACCACAACAATGTGTATTATGAATAATGAACAAAGGCAAAATTAATAGGTGATTTTTATTGGGCATAGGCTATGCAATGACTTGCATTTTAGTTCATATTTACAGCAAGATGTCTGGACTCAAAAGCAGATTATAAAACAAATAAAACAAGATCTGTTTCTTAAATCTTATTGCCGGAGTAATTTTTTGGCCAATATATGCAATATTCTGCAAGCACAACTTTTACTGCAATTAAATAAATGATGTTCTATATTAATGTGCCAAGCTACATAGCAACCGTAAACAGCCTACAGTTTGGCTAATACATGTTATTACTTAGTGGAAAAAAGGTCGTAAATGTTGTTATGTGATGTGAACGTTAAAAAGTATCACCTAACATGTGCAATAGTAAAAGTGCTTAGATTTCATAAGAAAGCATTATGTGAGGAACAGAGTGAACTAATAGTTGATGATCTATCTGTCATTTCTGTCTGTCTGTCTGTCTGTCTGTCTGTCTAGCCATCTATCATTTCTGTCTGTCTATCCATCCATCTATCCATCCATCCATCCATCCATCCATCCATCTGTCTGTCTATCCATCTGTCCATCCTCCGTCTATCTATCTATCTGTCTGTCTGTCTGTCTGTCTGTCTATCTATCTATCTATCTATCTGTCCGTCCGTCTATCTATCTGTCTGTCTGTCTATCTATCTATCTATCTATCTGTCTGTCTGTCTGTCTGTCTAGCTCTCTGTCTGTCATTTCTGTCTGTCTATCCATCCATCTATCCATCTCTGTCTGTCTATCTATCTATCTATCTATCCATCTATCCGTCCGTCCGTCTATCTATCTATCTGTCTGTCTGTCTGTCTATATATCTGTCATTCTATCTATCTATCTATCTATCTGTCTGTCTGTCTGTCTGTCTGTCTGTCTATCTATCTGTCTGTATGTCTGTCTGTCTATCTATCATTTCTGTCTGTCTATCCATCCATCTATCTATCCATCCGTCTGTCTGTCTGTCTGTCTATCCATCTGTCCATCCTCCGTCTATCTATCTATCTGTCTGTCTGTCTATATATCTGTCATTCTATCTATCTATCTATCTGTCTGTCTGTCTGTCTGTCTATCTATCTGACATTTCTGTCTGTCTGTCTAGCCATCCATCCGTCCGTCCGTCTGTCAATCTATCTATCTATCTATCTATCTATCTGTCTGTCATTTCTGTCTGTCTATCCATCCATCTATCCATCTCTGTCTGTCTGTCTATCTATCTCTGTATATCTGTCTGTCTATCCATCTATCCGTCCGTCTGTCCGTCCGTCTATCTATCTGTCTGTCTGTCTGTCTATCTATATATCTGTCATTCTATCTATCTGTCTGTCTGTCTATCTATCCATCCATCCATCCATCTGTCTGTCTATCTATCTATCTGTCCATCTATCTATCTATCTATCTATCCGTCCGTCCGTCCGTCCGTCTATCTGTCTGTCTGTCTGTCAGTCTATCCGTCCGTCTATCTATCTATCTATCTATCTATCTATCTATCTATCTATCTATCTATCTATCTATCTATCTATCTATCTATCTATCATTTCTGTCTGTCTATTTATTTATCTGTCATTTCTGTCTATCTATCTGTCTATCTGTCAGTCTATCCGTCCGTCTATCTATTTATCTATCTATCTATCTATCTATCTATCTATCTATCTATCTGTCTATTTATTTATCTGTCATTTTTATCTATCTATCTGTCTATCCATCTATCTGTCTGTCTATCTATGTCCATCCGTCTGTCCATCTATCTATCTGTCTGTCTGTCAGTCTATCCGTCATCTATCTATCTATCTATCTATCTATCTATCTATCTATCTATCTATCTATCTATCTATCTATCTATCTATCTATCTATCTATCTATCTGTCTATTTATTTATCTGTCATTTTTATCTATCTATCTGTCTATCCATCTATCTGTCTGTCTATCTATGTCCATCCGTCTGTCCATCTATCTATCTGTCTGTCTGTCTGTCTGTCTATCTATCTATCTATCTATATATGTCATTTCTGTCCGTCTGTCTGTCTATCTATCTATCTGTCATTTCTGTCTGTCTGTCTGTCTATCCATCCGTCCGTCCATCTGTCTATCTATTTATCTGTCATTTCTGTCTATCTATCTATCTATCCATCCATCTATATCTGTCTATCTATCTATATATCTGTCATTCTATCTATCTGTCTGTCTATCTATCTATCTATCTATCTGTCATTTCTGTCTGTCTGTCTGTCTATCCATCCGTCCGTCCATCTGTCTATCTATTTATCTGTCATTTCTGTCTATCTATCTATCTATCCATCCATCTATATCTGTCTATCTATCTATATATCTGTCATTCTATCTATCCGTCCGTCCGTCTATCTATTTATCTGTCATTTCTGTCCATCTATCTATCTATCTATCTATGACATTTCTTTCTGTCTGTCTGTCTATCCATCCATTCATCCATCCACCCATCCATCCATCCATCCATCCATCCGTCTATCTGTCTGTCTGTCTGTCTATCTGTCATTTCTGTCTATTTATCTGTCATTTCTGTCTATCTATCTCTCTGTCTACAGTTTATATATATATCCCTGACAAATGCTCTATAGAGTTTTAAATAAACAAAACCTACCATCCAACCCTAAACATTTTAAACCTAATCGACAGGGTCATAAAAAGCAAATGTGAGCTGAAAAACACAATTGCTGAATCAATCATGTCATTTTGTGGTGCTTCTATGACCCTTTCGGCTTATGCATCAACTCAGATGCTCTGTAGGACTCGTAACTTGGTTCTTTGCATTGCAAGTTCAACGCAATCAGTTGAGCATGTGCAATTTGTGCATTTGAACAAGCTCGTAAATGACGTTATGTGATGTGAACGTTAAAAAGTATCGCCTAACATGCCCAATAGTAAAAGTGCTTAGATGTCATAAGAAAGCATTATGTGAGGAACAGAGTGAACTAATAGTTGATGAACTAATAATGCGCCGTTTTACGTTAAAGCGCCTCATTTTACCTCGACACTGTCGCAATACGCATAAATCGACAATGCAAAAATGTATTGTTTCTATGAGACCAGGTAACTCCTCTAGTCAGGGTATATGAAGAGCAATTCATGCCGATTTGACACAGGAAACAGGGCCACTATTATTTCACTTTGCTGAATGAGCATTTTGAGGAATTTAGCAGTAGTCGACCCAATAACACACATCTGTCCCACCAACTCAACACAGCTGAAGTCTGATAGAACAACTACTGTTACTGAGAAACCAGAGAGGAGTTTCAGGAGAGTGAAAGTCCCAGGACTGGTGGGAGGAACAAGCCTTTCTCTGTCCGTTTCCAACAATTCCACTGTTCCACAAACCTGTGTGATTCTGCGCCACAAATAAACTGTTCCCTACTGAATGATTGGATTTATAATATTTCCATTGTCACTCCCTCAATGCTCTTTGGCTTTAGGGCACTTTTCCTGGCACCCCGCAGTCCTGATGTTTGTGTTTCTCCCTTAAAACAGGAAAGAGCATTTTATAATATTTTGTTGTTATTATATCAATAACTGCTCTATATGTATCGCTAAAGATATAGTTCATCTAAAACTCCAAATATTCTGTCATCATTTATTCACCCTCATGTTGTTCCAAACCTTCAGTTCATATAGAGCAATACCTATTTCTAGTTTTTGGATTTCAGAAATGTACATCTGAAGAGCTCAGGAATGCATCTTTAGGGTTTCAAAGATAATGAAACTGTATTTCTGCTTATTTTCTTATAAAAGTGTGTGGCTGTCAAACGCCAGTAATGGATAACTCCGTAAATATTGATCCATGGCATTAAATATTTTGGCTTTCGTTATCATTTATGTTTATTTGACACGGAATTACCCTTTTGTGTTTTATGGAAAAAAGTCAGGTTTGGAACCACATGAGGGTGAATAAATGATGACAGAATTTAATTTGTATTTTTTTCATTGAACAATCCGTTCATTGTCTTATTGTTGTCATCCAGCAGACATATTGAGGAGGAAGATTTTGTTCCAATAGAAATGTATTATTAGCTGACAGTATTGCATGGCCACTGTCTTATGTGGGATAACAGTAAACCCTTTGGGCAGATGCAGCACAGAACATTCCTCCAGTCACAATGAGACACTCTGCATCTGTGTGAGTGTGTGCATATTTGAAAGCAAGGGCTTGTTAAACGATACAGATTCTGAATTATTGACACTGGGACCTCTGGGATTTCTTGCACGTGACTACGATTAACCCTTTCACCGCTGGAGATCACAGCAATGACCAGTACAGATGGGATGAAAGTGAATGGTGACAGAGGATTTCTGGTTAAAAAATAAGCACATTTTCATTACTGGGTGAACTTTCCTTTTAAAGGAGCTATTTACACCTACTCTTACTTTCATGTAATCCAATGTTGTCAATAGTTATTTGAATAAAACATTACTTGAATAGTAAAACATGTAGGTGAATATGTCGTGAGTCTGCCACGTTTTTTTGAAAATAATTATCTTCTATACTTTTGTTTTATACTTTTGTATTGGAGCATACACAGGGCTGGATTGGTCATCTGGCATACCGGGCATTTTCCCAATGGGCCGACGCACTTTACGGCCGATCAGGAGCGGACTGGCCATCGGGAGAACCGGCCGGCCGGCTGCGAAATGGCTGAATTGAGCCGCCGTGTTATGCAGAATGGGCCACAAAACGGCAACAACTTTACAGGGCCAGTTTCGATGTACAATCCTGGGCCAATTTCTCTTCCCAGTCCACCCCTGAGCATAAACATGTAAAATGAAATGGCTGCCTCCATGTGGGGACCCTCTCCATGTACAATAAAACAGCTTTTATAAGGTTGTATACATACATTTCAGAATTACTATCATTTCTTAGGATTGAAACTACTGAGTGCACCTTTAAAGCAAGTCACTAGATCAGTGGTCCCCAACCCTGCTCCTGGAGGCCCCCCAACACTACACATTTTGGATATCTCCCTAATCAAACACACCTGATTCAGCTCATTAGCTTGTTAGTAGAGACTCTACAAACTGAATTGGGTGTGTCTGAATTGGGATAAGGGAGATAAATGTGCGGTGCTGGGGGGCCTCCAGGAACAGGGTTGGGAACCACTACACTATAAGCTGAGTCACGACTACTGCATATTGAAATCAGTGAACGGGACATCTTTTAAAATTCCTTCTGCAGAAGAAAAAAAAAGTAATTCAGGTCTGGAACGACGAGTATTTCTTCTCGTGTTTATAATCTGTGTGTTTACATTGATGTCGGTGCACAGTTCCACACCCCTGTTATCAGTGCAACACAGACACGCTCCACATGACATCACTGCCAGCAGCCGTTGACACCACCAGAGACCCAGAGAGGCGTGATGAATGAGGCCTCTCACCTCTACACATGGACAAACTGACCCCCAGCAGGAAACACAGGAGGGGGCCAACAGGAAGTACACAGATCAGAGCAACGAAGAGACTGGAAACATAATCAGATTTTTCCATATAACATGTATTTTCCTATGTAAAACACACAAAAAGATTTTATACTGTCATGTTTGTTTTTGCTGGAGAACCTGGTTAACAACGACTCCAGACTAGTAAAGGTTTAGGATGGTTGACTATCCCAGGGGTTTTAAAGGGGACCTATTATGCAAAATTCACTTTTACATAAATGTGAGTCGGCAGTGTGTGTACACAACCACCATTCAATGTTAAAAGTGCACCCACTCCTCTTTCTTACTTTCTATTAATCAAAAACAGTGTGTCAAAATGAACTGTTTTCATTTCTGCTCACATTAGAACAGGCCTCACCCACGACTAGTGATGGACTCCACCCTCCTTCCCTGAGTGATCTACACACAGTCCGCCATTGTTTTCCGTGCTGGAGCAGATACAGTGAGAAGAATAATGTCTCAGCTTCGTAAGTGTCATAAGTGTTCTGTTGTTGGCTGTAAAAGTGAACATAAGAGTCTTCATGTACTCCCGGCATCAGAGCCACTGAAGACGCAGCGGACAAGCTGGACTGGTAATCTGGCATACCGGGCATTTTCCTGGTGGGCCGATGGACTTTGGGGCCGATCAGGGGTGGACTGGCCATAGGGAGAACCGAGCGGGCTGGTGGGTTGGTCGCGAAACGGGCCGCGATAAGCTAAAATGAGTCGGCGCATTATGCAGAACGGACTACAAAACGGCGCCGCGATATACAGAAAAGGACAGCGAACACCCCCCGCTCAACTTTTGGGCTATGTAAAATGTAAAAGTTGCTATGTAAAATCCCGGGACTCTTCCCAATCCATCCCTGCCTGAACTCCAGTATTTGCATTGTCAGTCATATTGGTTCTGATTTGTTGTTGCTGTAGTATCCGAAGCACGAGCTGTAAAGGCACAGCCCTTGTGGGCGGGGAGCAGCAGCTAATTTGCATTTAAAGAGACACATACGAAATCAGCGTGTTTTTGATTCCACCCAAAAAGAGGCATTTATAACATGGTATAATAAATTATCCGTGGGGTATTTTGAGCTGAAACTTCACAGACACATTCTGGGGACACCTGAGACTTGTATTACATCTTGTAAAAAGGGGCATAATAGGTCTCCTTTAAAACATGTAATAAAAAATTACAAAAAATATATAAATATATTAATAAAAAGTCACCAAAGGGGCTGTTCACACTGAACAGAATTTTGTGTAAATGCGCTCTGTTTTCCAATTGTTTTTCTATGTAAACATGCACCAGATGTGCATCTTTGACCAGTGTAACACATATTGCTATATTTCAGCATCTCGGACAGGAAAGCTGTGCTTCTATATGCCTCAACGCACCTGCTTTTTGTAAAAAAATGTGTTAACACAAATACGTGTTCAGTGTGAACAGCCCCTTTGTGGTTTCATTTTGCTTTGGTTTCACGTATGCATACATACCTGTTGCTCAACTTTTAAAAATAGTGAAAATGAAACAAAATTGAGCATTTTTACTCATAATAAAACCATCCACCCTGTGCATGTAGCAGTTTTGTTTCACGACTAATCAAATTCCACACCACAAAACATCTACAAGACTGCAGTGTTGCGTTGCACGACCCCCCCCCGTAGCTATGTGACCCCTAGCAAGCATGTTGCATCAATTAGACCAAATTCCACCCCAATTGCGACATCACTTACTCCCCCCAAAACAACTTTTGCGAGTGTAACGACACCAGAAATACGTTTTTAGTTTAAATGGACCATATGCACAAAAGCCAAGATTTAAAAAAAAAGGTTAGACTAATAAACTTGCAAATAACAAACAAATCTGAAACACTTTCTATAAAATGTGTCATTCTCTCTGTCTATCCATCCATCCATCCCTCCCTCCATCACAGTTATAACATTATTTCATTAAAACAGATGAAAACCCTCTTTATGCTTACGGAAGCTGAAGTGTAAGAGAGAGAGAGAGAGTGAAAATGTCTCTCATCATGTGTTTGCCATCCAGCCCACGCAGTGTGACCTGCACTGTTACATCACGTTAACACTCTAGATTTAGAGGCTCCTCATATGCTGTATATGTAATCACTAAATGTGCCTGTAATCTCTTCCATTTCAAAGTTAGCAAAGTTGATTGTGTTGGTAGTGAAACACAGTTTGTCGCTTCCTAAAGAATGAATGAAAACCCCATAAAATGGCTTGATGAGAGCAGTTTTCTTTCTTTTAACCTTGTGCGCTTCCTGTGTCCTTCTGCGCGAACATTGTGTTATGTCTTTGCTATACGCTATGCATAATTTCATTTCATTTAAACCGACCGATCTCAGTTCAGGACACTCTGGGCTGGCATTAAAGGGTTAAACTTTTGACCAAAATCTTGTGACTGAACATTATGGTGCCGATCACAGCGGAGGTTGTCTTTGGGAGAAACACCAACAAAACTACTACTTTTTTTAATCGTTTGTTATCCCTTTTCTCCCCAATTTGGAATGCTTAATTCCCACTATTAGGCAGATAATTTATTAATTAGTAGGTCCTCGTGGTGGCACGGTTACTCACCTCAATCAGGGTGGTGTAGGACAAGTCTCAGTTGCCTCCGCTTCTGAGATAGTCAATCCGCGCATCTTATCACGTGCCTCATTGTGCATGACACCGCGGAGACTCACAGCATGTGGAGGCTCATGCTACTCTCCGCAATCCACACACAACTTATCACGTGCCCCATTGAGAGCGAGAAACACTAATCAAGACCACGAGGAGGTTACCCCATGTGACTCTACCCTCCCTAACAACCGGGCCAATTTGTTTGCTTAGGAGAGACCTGGCTGGAGTCACTCAGCACGCTCTGGATTCGAACTCGTGACTCCAGTGGTGGTTGTCAGCGTCTTTAGCTACCCAGACCCCCAAACACTGTGTGTTTTAATGTTAATGGACTGGCCCCATTCACTTCCATTGTTGTTTAAATAAATGGGGGACGAGTTGAATTTATATTTGTGGTAATCAACATTATGCCACAAATGCTCAAATTACAAATGCAAAAACACTCACCATCCAAAAAGGCAGAGTAGTGCGATACGCTGAGCCACCCGCAATGGATCTCACTTATGGTTGCGTGAGTAACATTAATTTAGGTGCTCAGATCAATTTGAAAAGGGCCTGGTCAATGTTCTCAAAGCAGACAAACAGAGTGTCTCTCTGGTGATCCTCTCACAAACCCTGTGTTGATTGTCAACATGTGCAGTAAAGAGGGACTAGCCATGCTTGTATTGTCACACATCCGACCCTTTAACTCGCTCTGCCCTCAGCCCCAGACTGAACCCCCTCTTGCTCAAGAATGTTCCACAGATCTGCACATCTGGAGTCGACACAGTTGCCCCTCGTCTCGGGAACATGGGGCGAAAATTCCAAGGAGGGTTTGTAACAGAGAAAGAATCCATGTAGTTACGGCGGTACAGCGGTGTGGAGAAAAAACACATGAACCGCAACAAAACCATAACAAACGTTTAAAGCATTACTGTGAGAGTTTGTCTGCGAACTAAAAGTACACAAGTTGCCCCAAAACGTATTTGGACATTTAAGCCACTCTTGAAAAATAATAAATGTGGGGCCTGGGTAGCTCAGCAAGTAAAGACACTGACTACCACACCTTGGATTCGCTAGTTCGAATCCAGGGCGTGCTGAGTGACTCCAGTCAGGGTTCCTAAGCAACCACTTGGCTCGGTTGCTAGGGAGGGTAGAGTCACATGGAGTAACCTCCTCGTGGTCGCTATAATGTGGTTCTTGCTCTCGGTGGGGCGTGTGGTGAGTTGTGCGTGGATACTGTGGAGAATGGCGTGAAGCCTCCACACGTGCTACGTCTCCGCGGTAACGTGCTCAACAAGCCACGTGATAAGATGTGCGGATTGACGGTCTCAGACGTGGAGGCAACTGAGATTCGTCCTCCGCCACCCGGATTGAGGCAAGTCACAATGCCACTACGAGGACTTGGAGCGCATTGGGAATTGGGCATTCCAAATCAACTCTCTGGTTGTCGAATGTTGGTGTAACATGTCCATAGTTTATGTGATGAACTACACCAGTGGTGACTCTGCTAGGATACCTGTGCTAATTCGAGGGTAGCTAAAAATGACATTGAGAATAGTTTGAATGGAAAGTTATTTCTGAGAAACGCTCTAGCAGCATTTGTTTTCAGGGGTCATGAATTAACATTCAGACATTTTAAAGTGTGAATAAAGTGTCCGACACTTTTAAGTGCCACTCTATACACAATAGTAGGTAGCTGGGTTTAAGATACGTTTTTATCAGTACAGCCTTAATGAAATGTTGTGGTGGTGGTGTAGTGGTCTAAGCACATAACTGGTATTCAGAAGGTTGCTGGTTTGATCCCCACAGCCACCACTATTGTGTCCTTGAGCAAGGCACTTAACTCCAGGTTGCTCCGGGGTGATTGTCCCCATAATAAGTGCACTGTAAGTCGCTTTGGATAAAAGCATCTGCCAAATACATAAATGTAAATGTTCCAGGTTCAATCCAAGCTGAGGTCTGTTGACAGCATTTGTGATATGTTGAATACCACAAAAAAGTATTTCGACTCGTCCTTTTGCAAAAATAAACGTCAAAAAAACAACTCAATCTCATGAGAATTCGAAAGAAATCGTACGACTTAAACACCAACCAGTCACATATGCTTCTGACACATACGTCCATGTAGTCCCTGATATTAGTTTCTCCCTTGTTAAATTTAAACACGAGTCTGTTAAACATCTCTTACGAATTCCGACAAAAGACGTCGTTTTTTTATTACAGCAAATTGACAAAAACGAATCCCAAAGGCCGAATGCAGACGATCGGGGTGAGTTACGCCACAAACCAGAAACACTCATGGAATCAGACCAGAGGTGTAACAAAAACAACCAAAATACAGATAACTACGAAAACCAGTTAACTCAAATCCGAACTCGCATTTAAAATCATACTTTTGTGAGCAGTCATGTGCACAACACTTCCTGCGCACTGGATAAGCCAGTAAATGTGTTTGCATGCAACGCAATATCAGGTTAATGGGCAAAAACCAACGTGTGCCGAATGGTTTTCTCTCAAACCGCTTATGACCATTTCCTGATTCAGGAAGGCCGTTTAAGGTCTTTATATGTCCTTAAATGTTGTCGCTTATTAAGCAATATCAGTGTAAAATTGTGCATGTAAATGCTCTCATTGTCTGACCCACAATAAGGCTAAATGTTATACCAGGTTGCAAAGTGGGCCTATAATGGAACATGATTTCCAGCAGTTTCTATGGAAATATGGAATCAGAATGACCTTTAAGAGCACATTTGAACGGTATATGCCCACAAGGACATTAGCTATTCAAAAGCCCACAAATCAGGAGCACACCGAGTGATGTTCAAGTATGTAGACGTGTCCCCTACGTAGACATGCAAACACACACACACTGTTTGCTGACTGTCATATGACCCTTAACCTGCAAGTTCACAGGAATGGTTTAGTTTTCCCATGCTGATTGTGTTTCAACACACTGAACGAAATCAACCTCTCGGTTCACTGCGACGTCCGAGAAAGCATTAGGATGACAGATTTGGCCTTTGACGCTCAAACGTTCATTTGGTATCGTGTTTGTTTGGACTGATGTGTGATGACAAAACAGATGGTTTCATTTATGTCATTACAGACTCGAGATTTTGAAAAACGGACTCGAGAACATTAAGATCCATTTCTGTCTCCTGCGTTCTAAAGATCTCGTGTGGAAGTAGGTCAGTCAAACGCTGCTCCAGATCTCCCGCTCTATGACCCAGATGACTGTCAACACCTACAGGTGGCCTTAGTGTGTTTACCATTCTTAAACAACCTCATTCAACAGCACTGAACTCTCATGAACCAAAGAAGTGTATTGTGGCTGTCAACATGATTTTTAAATCCATTTTAAGACTCACTGTTAGCATCACTTTTACTACTGCTCCTGTATCAATGAATGATGCCTCAAATTCTGTGTCTTGTTGAGGAGAGGTGTGCATGCTTTTCCTTTTCTAAGTGATCCGACCTAAGATTTGCACCAGCTATATTATAAAATGGGTAAACAAATCTGACTAACGTATCAAGAGGGTCCTGAGCCATATCTAGGGACCAAAGTACTATAACCACCTAGCAACCATCCCGATCATCCAAGAAATGCCCTAGCAACCACCCTGAACATCCTTTAAATACCCTAGCAAGAACATATTAGAAATGCCCTTGCAACCAGGGGCTAAAAACTGTTCAAATCACAGAAACTTTATTTTTAAATGCTGGTAAAACTGTTCATTTTGTTCTGATAGTTTTCATGAAACCAACAGCCAAAGGAGTTATTCACAGTCCATTTTTGCAATTACACCACTTTGTGTTGCCTGAAAAAATGAAACTGAAAAATGCTTTGATCGTGAAAGAAACCACTGCATCACAAATTTCTTTGCCTAATTGCCCGTTGTGAATGTCGCATTATGTAGATGACTACATATACATGCACGGTTTTGACTGAGAAGCAGATCTGAAATTAAAATTATACTGTTAATTAACTGAATGCTTATGCTATGCTGATAAATCCACCACACAGGAAACATTATTAATTGCTCTATTTTGCTTATTTAGGTGAGGCAAGTGGCTTATTTTAGACATGATTTTTCAGACCAGATTGCTTATTTCTCTTGAGAGATCTGGCAACACTGCAAGTGGCATTTCATCCACCCCGTTATTCTCCACTCTTTTATTTCATTCTAACCGGTTATAAATTAGAAAGGAGGGAGTGTAACCTCTGAACCGGAATGAAAAAAACCTGAAAATTAAAAACATTTCGTTTTGAATCCTTGCTTGTAACCACCAAGAACATCCTAGAAATGCCCTAGCAACCATTCAGAACATCCTAGAAATGCCCTAGCAACCATCCAGAACATCCTAGAAATGCCCTAGCAACCATTCAGAACATCCTAAAAATGCCCTAGCAACCATTCAGAACATCCTAAAATGCACCAACAACCAACCAGAACATCCTAGAAATGCCCTAGCAACCATTCAGAACATCCTAAAAATGCCCTAACAACCACACAGAACATCCTAGAAATGCCCTAGCAACCATTCAGAACATCCTAAAAATGCCCCAACAACCACCCAGAACATCCTAGAAATGCCCTAGCAACCATTCAGTGCATCCTAAAAATGCCCCAACAACCAACCAGATCATCCTAGAAATGCCTTAGCAACCATTCAAAACATCCTAAAAATGCCCCAACAACCAACCAGAACATCCTAGAAATGCCCTAGCAACCATTCAGAGCATCCTAAAAATTCCCCAACAACCAACCAGAACATCCTAGAAATGCCCTAGCAACCATTCAGAGCATCCTAAAAATGCCCCAACAACCAACCAGAACATCCTAGAAATGCCCTAGCAACCATTCAGAGCATCCTAAAAATGCCCCAACAACCAACCAGAACATCCTAAAAATGCCCTAGCAACCATTCAGAACATCCTAAAAATGCCCCAACAACCAACCAGAACATCCTAAAAATGCCCTAGCAACCATTCAGAACATCCTAAAAATGCCCTAGCAACCATTCAGAACATCCTAAAAATGCCCCAACAACCAACCAGAACATCCTAGAAATGCCCTAGCAACCATTCAGAGCATCCTAAAAATGTCCCAACAACCAACCAGAACATCCTAAAAATGCCTTAGCAACCAACCAGAACATCCTAAAAATGCCCTAGCAACCATTCAGAACATACTATTGTGTCGGCACACACAATCTCTTAAATTCTGTCATTCAGAAAGGTTGAGGTTAAAAGGTCCCAACTGATGTCTTGAACAGTTGCAGGTGATAAATTAAAGTTAGACAAATGATAATAAGCCATTGATGGGAAAGGGGTCGTTTCAAATAGAATCAAAATTCTGATTCCGATTGTGAAATCAGATCCACTCAAGTCTTGAGAGCAGCTTCAGAAGAACATGTAATCTTTCATATGAACAACAGCTGGAGAGAAGGCTGTTTAGAAATAACAGCCCTACAATCCTCAAATATTTACAAAGCACTAGAGAAGATCTGTCCAGTGGATTTGCTGGATCGATGGATGAATCACTCTTCACAAATTTCTCCTTAAAGGAAAAAATGGAAGGAAAATGTAGGAAAGGTTAAAAGGACTAGTTCAAGCTGAAAATTAGAGAATGAAAAAGATCTTGGGACTAACACGAAAGAAAGGCTACAGATAAAGATGGGAAAATTCAATATGAAATTCCAGCTCAGAAAATGTGGTAAACTTTTCAATGAGGCATATTGTGCAACTTTTGGAATAACATTACCAACTATGATTTGATCAGAATCATCCTTTTGATATGGATGTTCTACACTGTAAAAAAACTTAAAGACCGAAACATACCCAACGCAAGATGCAATACATGAATGCAGATGCAAGCACTTACCCACCGCATTGCTAATACGGTTTAACGTGTTTAACGTGCATTTTGTGTTACTGTGGTGGAAGAAACCTCAGTACTCAAAAAGGCAATAGAGTTACCTTCAACAGTCTGTGCCATTAAACAGGATGCATTATTATTCAAGTAAGTTGCTATAAAAATATTGGCTTTAACTTACTTGCTCTGAAAGAGAAACAGTTCACACTAATCTCATTATAGCTCCTCTTGTGGCAACGTTGAGAATGCAAAGCGTACTTGTGTTATGTTATGAATCGCTGGAAGGTGTTTTGCTATATGGTTGCTAGGGAGTTATCTTAATGGCCTAAATCAAAAGAGCCACGTCAAGTCTTTATATATACTCCAATCTCTTGATAAAAATCTCGATCTTTCGTCCCTCCTTAAATGTAAGTCAACAGATTTATTTTGTCTTCCAGGAAAAAGTCATAACATCCATTACTTCCATCACTCCTTAACAAGCCACATGTTATGGTGGTTATAGGTGTTAAGTTACACTGCATTATATTTTGTTACGTTGCGTCATGATATGTTGTGTTGCGTTATGTTGCGTTATATTGAGTTACGTTGTGTTTTGTGACGTTATTTACGGGATTTGCTTAAAGGGATCGTTCACCCAAAACATTTACTCACCCTCATGCCATCCCAGATGTGTATGACTTTCTTTCTTCTGCTGAACACAAACAACGATTTTTAAAAGAATATCTCAGCTCTGTAGGTCCATACAATGCAAGTGAATGGGTGCCAATATTATTATGCTCCAAAATGCACATAAACACAGCATAAAAGTAATCCATACGACTCCACACCTATCATATTGCATCAGAAGACATGGATTACACCACTGGAGTCATATGGATTACTTTTATGCTGTGTTTATGAGCATTTTGGAGCATAAAAATATTGGCACCCATTCACTTGCATTGTATGGACCTACAGAGCTTTCTTTCTATTCTTCTAAATATCTTTGTTTGTGTTCAGCAGAAGAAATAATGTCATTCACATCTGGGATGCCATGAGGGTGAGTAAATAATGAGAGCATTGTCATTTTTGGGTGAACTGTCTCTTTGAGTAAATCCATAACCCTCAGTATGAGCAATAGTAATAGTGACGCTAGCCTTAGCAAACACCTCGTATATGTGTACTGTGTATCGCCTTAGATAGTTGAATTAAGTAAATGAAGTAACAACATGGATAAAGTCACATCAGCCTCAAAAATTGACCACAGAACTGAGGCAGCACCTCTGTGATTCAACTCTGTAACTGTGAGTCTCAAAAAGCCAGTGGCTTTATGGTAGGATGACTATTCGTAAACGTCTTGTATCCAAGGCCAACATACAGCATTTGTTAGAAGCTCAAAACCTGGAACCGAATGGTTCTGAATGGTCTGATGGGAATATGGTTCGATGAGTCATCACTTTCCCCACTTCTTTCAGCCAGGAGACATCTGTATAAATTAAATGATGTTTCAACATTCAATATCTGTTGCCAAACATGTTGAGGATCATAACTGAATGATAAATTATCTCAGGGGATTCATCATTTCTAATGATTGCTCTGTCTGGTAATAATATAAGCCAATATGAGGCAATTTTACAGGAAAAAGGTCCAAAATGTTTTGCAAACACTGTTCCCTCAAGATTTTTCATATTCCACACAGCTAATCAAATTCGAGAGTGGTTTCATGAGCACCAGGGTGCAGTTAAGGACATTCCATAGCTTTGCCAATCACCAGATCCAAGAATCACTAAACCTTCATAAAAGTTCTAGAGTACAGAGAAAATTTCTACTTCCTTTTAAGATCTGATGGCTCTTCTTAAACCGTGCAATTCCACTTTATTGCAATAATGCAATATTATTTTATTGCATTATTAAACTCTACTCCACATCTTATATATATATATATATATATATATATATATATATATATATATATATATATATATATATATATATTATCTGTTTGGGAAAACATTTAACTCCATTTAACTGCATTTCTAGGATGTTCTGAATGGTTGCTAGGGCATTTCTAGAATTGTTCTGAATGGTTGCTAGGGCATTTCTAGGATGCTCTGACTGGTTGCTAGGGCATTTGTAGGATGTTCTGACTGGTTGCTAGGGCATTTTTAGAATTGTTCTGAATGGTTGCCAAGGCATTTCTAGGATGTTCTGACTGGTTGCTAGGGCATTTGTAGGATGTTCTGAATGGTTGCTAGGGCATTTCTAGGATGTTCTGTGTGGGGTTGCTCGGGCATTTTTAGGATGTTCTGAATGGTTGCAAGGGCATTTCTAGAATTGTTCTGAATGGTTGCTAGGGCATTTCTAGGATGTTCTGAATGGTTGCTAGGGCATTTCTAGAATTGTTCTGAATGGTTGCTAGGGCATTTCTAGGATGCTCTGACTGGTTGCTAGGGCATTTGTAGGATGTTCTGACTGGTTGCTAGGGCATTTTTAGAATTGTTCTGAATGGTTGCCAAGGCATTTCTAGGATGTTATGACTGGTTGCTAGGGCATTTGTAGGATGTTCTGAATGGTTGCTAGGGCATTTCTAGGATGTTCTGTGTGGGGTTGCTCGGGCATTTTTAGGATGTTCTGAATGGTTGCTAGGGCATTTTTAGAATTGTTCTGAATGGTTGCTAGGGCATTTCTAGGATGTTCTGAATGGTTGCTAGGGCATTTCTAGAATTGTTCTGAATGGTTGCTAGGGCATTTCTAGGATGCTCTGACTGGTTGCTAGGGCATTTGTAGGATGTTCTGACTGGTTGCTAGGGCATTTTTAGAATTGTTCTGAATGGTTGCCAAGGCATTTCTAGGATGTTCTGACTGGTTGCTAGGGCATTTGTAGGATGTTCTGAATGGTTGCTAGGGCATTTCTAGGATGTTCTGTGTGGGGTTGCTAGGGCATTTTTAGGATGTTCTGAATGGTTGCTAGGGCATTTTTAGAATTGTTCTGAATGGTTGCTAGGGCATTTCTAGGATGTTCTGAATGGTTGCTAGGGCATTTCTAGGATGTTCTGGCTGGTTGCTAGGGCATTTTTAGAATTGTTCTGAATGGTTGCCAGGGCATTTCTAGGATGTTCTGACTGGTCGCTAGGGCATTTGTAGGATGTTCTGAATGGTTGCTAGGGCATTTTTAGGATGTTCCGAATGGTTGCTAGGGCATTTTTAGAATTGTTCTGAATGGTTGCTAGGGCATTTCTAGGATGTTCTGAATGGTTCTAGGGCATTTCTAGGATGTTCTGAATGGTTGCTAGGGCATTTCTAGGATGTTCTGAATGGTTGCTAGGGCATTTCTAGGATGTTCTGAATGGTTGCTAGGGCATTTCTAGGATGATCTGAATGGTTGCTAGGGCATTTCTAGGATGTTCTGAATGGTTGCTAGGGCATTTCTAGGATGTTCTCCTTTTAGCGCCACACAGTGGACATTTCACTTCAGAACTGCCGCAATACGTGCTATGAATCAACCAGATAATGACATATTGGAAAAATGCGCCAGTTACAACATTTTCATGAGATCAACAGAACTATTAACGCTTATTTTATCTCTTGATGTTTTACATTTATTTGTTATGTTTGAACAATGTTTTTGTTAGCATGCAAAACATAAACAACTGAAGAACTTAGTCATATCTTTAAACCATCTTTCACACCTTCCTCGTCTAAGTTTCTCTTTGTTTTTGTTTGCCTTTGGGTTTGATTGCCAAAATCGCAATAGAATAAATCGAGTAAAATCAAGCGCTTCAACTGAAAGGGTACAGTTTTGCAGATGTGCACATAGTTTGACTCCATGATGAACTTTTCTCAGTTCAGTTCACATTCCAGTGGAGATCAGAAAAACATTTTACGCTATGTTTCTTTATGGCTTTACCAACAATTTTACTGTCATAGTAGCAGTACACAATGCTGCACACTAAATGCTCACACGGTCACATGTGTCTGCTGCACACGCATGTTCTCCCACACTACATCTGTCTCACTGGACAGCACTGAATTACGCAAACCCACTGGAAAGAGGCCTCTGAGTGAAACCAGATGTGGGATGTACGCATTAAGTGGAGGGAAAAATACAAATAACATTTAAGATCTTGGGATTTAAAAACAAATGATTTACTTGAACCAATGCTGCACTTTTGTCCTTTAGATTTCCGAGTGCATTTCTATACACACATTTGTCCTGTGTTTTCACAAACTGAGTGACCGATCAAAAATCATTTGTAACTGCTGGCAGCATGTCACAGATGCCAAAGTACTTAAGATATATAGTTTGACCCAGAATATTCCTTTAGAGCAAATGAAAATCTGATTCAACGGTTTTTTAGGGATGTTCCGATACCATTATTTTGAGAACGAGTATGAGTACCGCTATTTTCTTTTTGGTACTCGAATGAAGCTAATTAATTCCTTGCACTCAGCTGTCACCTCAAAAAATGCAGTTTGCGAGCAGCAGCAAGCCGCCTTCCCCTGGACATCTGATGAGTTATGCCATGAAGTGCACATATACGCAGTTGTCGTTCACTCTGCAAACCAGACCAACGCAGCGGGGTGCACCGGGAACAATCGCACTCGGAATCGGACTGCAGCAAACCAGTGGGCACCAGTGTGAACGCCCCCTAAATAAATACAATTATTCAATCTTTAATCAAATGAAAGCAGGGCTGGACTGGTAATCTGGCATACCGGGCATTTTCCCGGTGGGCCGATGCGCTTTGGCGCTGATCAGGAGTGGTTTGGCCATCGGGAGAACCGAGCGGGCCGGTGGGTCGGTAGCGAAACGGGCAGAATGGGCCGCGATAAGCTAAATGAGCTGCCGCGTTATGCAGAACGGACCACAAAACTGCGCCGCTATATGCAGAAAAGGACAGCGAACCCAACACAGAGCGAACCTCCCCTCTCAACAACTTTTGGCTCAACATTTGGGCCAGTTGCTATGTAAAATCCCGGGCTGATTTCTCTTCCCAGTCCAGCCCTTTTTAAGCTTTTATTTTGACAGAACTTTTATTTTGAAGTGTTTCTGTGTTGTTATGACCAAGGCGCTCTGACATAATGACGGAAGCTTCCCACTCTGGAAAAGCCGGATTTTAGGCAAACTAAATGAAGCCTGTTTGCCCACAAATGATAAATTAGCCTTTATGCAGAAATGCAGACTTGTTCTGTAGTTACACCAAATGTCAAACACTTTACAAAACAGTTTCTCAGATCCCTCAAAAGTTGGTCAGATGAGTTAGGATAAGGTTCTGAGTTGGACTGGATCCACTAACCTTCCTCAGAGCTCGTGGTTTCCTGATGGGCTTGGATATTTCGGTTCGCTTGGACACGGATCCGTTGCCCTGTTTAATGCTGGAGGGTGAATGGGTCACTCTGATGGCCATTTCCTCTGTACAGGTGAGACGCAGGCTGTGGAAGTATTCGTCTGTTTCCCGGTCAACCACCAGCAGTCTGGTCTCATGTTCCACAGCTTTGATTCGTTGCACAACCTGAGTGGATAAGAAAGCAAAAACATGTTTAGTATGAGCGAACTTAAGATTTTAAGTGTTAATATCTCAAACGATTGAGTACAAAATTGAGGCAATTCCTTGCGCTTGAATAATCTATTTAGATTTCCTTGCTCAGAGGGAACTTATGAGGGCATTTAAATAGTTGTTATTAAGAATTCATTGAGTTTTTAGCTATTTTTATTATTATAATTTATGTTGTTTTGTGTTACGTCACTGTAACGAGTTCACAAGATGGGCAAGGAGGAAGCTGGGACCAGCTTGACACAACAAGTAGACATTTATTTTCACTTAAACATAACATAAAAGAACTCCACGTGCTGCTTCCGCGCAGACATGTCAACCACGCAATCACGTAAGCTTCACATGTCTCCTCTCCTTAAATACTCCCACCGCCACTCACTGGAACGCGAGACCGGTGTGGCACACGGGTGGAACTCATTCACCAATTATCTTCCCGGCCCCACCCTTTTCGCCAAAGTCAACTTTACGGTGATCCGTGTCCCTTTTGGATAAGTTGGACCCCGTGTTAACTCTATTTCAGATCACCTGGTGCATGTACATTGGAAGTACAGATAGGCCAATACAGTGTATGCATTTCAGTGGATAATTAAGTTTATTTAATGACTGACCTAAAATCAGTTACTTACATTTACATTTATGCATTTGGCAGACGCTTTTATTCAAAGCGACTTACAGAGCACTTATTACAGGGACAATCCCCCCGGAGCAACCTGGAGTTAAGTGTCTTACTCAAGGACACAATGGTGGTGGCTGTGGGGATCGAACCAGCAACCTTCTGATTACCAGTTATGTGCTTTAGCCCACTATGCCATCACCATTAAATTTGAGTCAATACAACTTAAATGATTAACTAGAATATCTGAGTTAAGTCTGCTTGCATCCTGTTACCTTAACTTAAATTGTTAAGTTCATTCTATATGAACAATGAGTGAACTTAATTAGACGCCATTACTCAATTCAATTCAAGGGACGGCTTTACTCAAACCAATTGAGTAAAGTCAACTAATTAGTCTCTACTTTGCTTTAATTAAAGCATGCACTCAAGATGGTATGGACAAAACCTGATGATCATGTTATTCAGCAGAATGTTCCTAAAAGCATCTTGTGTGCTTCAATTGAAGGAAGGAAATCTGACCTTTTGTACAATGGATTTAACATGGCCAATGTCACAAGCCTGCTCACATTTGTTCAGGAACCAACAATGTAGAATATTAAATATTTATTTTGATATTTAAATATTTTATTTGTGGTCTGACTTTAAGAACCCACTGTCCAAGGAAGTGCATACTGTACACTAAATGTGTGGTAATTACTGAAACAGGGACAATAGCAAGGGCTATATGTCAAGTTCTTCTAAGATTATACAGTACCTTATATTGCATATACAGTGGCAATGCTGAATAAAAGTATGTCAAACACCAAGATGACTCAAGTCAGCAAGGCTGAATCTTGTTTAGTCTAAAGAGTTGTGATTGGGCTGGTCACAGAAAGACTGTAGGCTCAAGCCCTTGAAAGGTTCATGAACTTGTGTTTTTGTGAAGAGTGTTCTGAATGGTGTGCATTCGCATGAGATGATAATAGTTTTCTACAAGAAGAATTTTTATTAGGGGCTTGGGTAGCTCAGCAAGTGTTGACGCTGACTACCACCCCTGGAGTCGCTAGTTCGAATCCAGGGTGTGCTGAGGGACTCCAGCTAGGTCTCCTTAGCAACCAAATTGGCCTGGTTGCTAGGCAGGGTAGAGTCACTTGGGGTAACCTCCACGTGGTCGCGACGAGTGGTTCTCGTTCTCAATGGGGCGCTTGGTAAGTTGTGCATGGATCGCGAAGAGTAGCATGAGCCTCCACATGCTGGGAGTCTCCATGGTGTCATGCACAACGAGCCACTTGATAAGATGCGCGGATTGACTGTATCAGAAGCGGAGGCAACTGAGACTCGTCCTCCGCCACCCGGATTGAGTTGAGTAACCGCGCCACCATGAGGACCTACTAAGCTCATTGTGCTTGGCTATGCTTAGCGCAGTGTTGTTTGGTGACGCGAAGAGCATAAAGAACATACTTATCATCGTGCTTTAGAAGCAGAGACAACAGGAGGTTCAGTAGCTGCCGAAGAAGCGGAAAAGGTCCAAAGCAAGAATACAGAACGATTGCCAAAGGCAAAAAACTAGAGAAAACATCAGTACGACATACACAAGATATCACAGAGAAAAACATGAGTAGTGATGATCGGTTGCTTCTTTTTTTGTTGGACAGGTAAGACTTTATTCATTGTTTAGACCACTCTATAAAACAGTATCAGTGGAATTTACAGATAACTCATTCAATTCAATTACGGACATTTACAAATGCAACCAGAAGCAACGTGTTGTTTTATTTTCCTTGTTATCACAGCTATAGTAAGGGGGGCCCATCTAACTCCACCTCTATGAAGTGACACACGTCTTCACGGGACAGCAGGGGCACCAAGGCTCACTACCACAGGCGGGACTGGCCACAGCGAACAGAGTTCTCTGTGGGGAGGAACAACATCAAGTGGGATCCACTGGTGGACCCCCGGGGAAGGTGCTGATGCCACCACTGCACATCAAATTGGGCCTTATGAAACAATTTGTCAGAGCTCAAGGGGTCGGCAGCCTTCAAGTACCTTCAAGACTTCTTCCCTAAGCTGTCTGAGGCAACGGTCAAAGCCGGAGTCTTTGTCGGACCAAAGATAAAGAAGATCCTGGAGTGCAATGAATTCCCCAAGACGCTCACTAGTAAGGAGAAAGTGGCTTGGAACAGTTTTGTCGCAGTGGTTCAGGGCTTCCTGGGCAATCATAAGGCCGAAAACTACATGGAGCTGGTTGAGACTCTGGTGAAGAGCTACGGCACAATGGGCTGTAGGACGTCCCTCAAAGTCCATATCCTTGATGCTCATCTTGATAAATTCAAGGAGAACATGGGAGCGTACTCGGAAGAGCAAGACGATTCCATCAGGATATACTGGACTTTGAATGCCGCTACCAAGGACAGTATAAGGAGAACATGATGGGAGACTACATTTGGGGGCTGATTCGAAAAACGACTCAAACTTTGTGGGGATTAATAGCAATTTTCTATACTTCTGATGCATAAGCGATGATATTATAGTAGTAATAAATAACTTTAGAAATTACCTCAAACTTCGACATTTTCCAGATGCAAATTAAATTCCAAAGCTGACGGGAGCAGCAGAGACGATCATGCTCATCCACACCAATAGATGGCAGTACAGCGTCTAACACCACTGTTATATCTGTCCTTAAAGTACACGAAGAAGAGCAATGCTAATGTTAGCTGGAGAACTACTAAATGCCCCTTAATAATACTGACTTTTTCAAAAGTTTAGCCAAAAGATATTAACAATATGCATGCAAACATGATTTTAGTGTGATAAAAAAAATCACTTAATAACCTTTTCTGCGTGAAATTATGGCCAATTTTACAACTTCCTTGCCATGATGCTATAATGTCAACAAACCCTAAAATGACTGTAAACTTTAAAACTCAAGTAAACAAAAGGAGGGACATTTTTGTTGTAGTTATGCCAGAAATGCTGTTGATTGAGCTTAACTTGTAGTGAACTTTAAGTGGTGTTATTTGATCCTGCACATACACATACATGCCAAAGCTTCCTCACCAGACTCATTCAGTCACTAAAACTTGTTCCATCTCCAAAAGAATGCAAAGAATTTATTTATGCATTCAAAAGAACATTTTCATTGTTTCGACGAAACACAAAAGTTTCAATATGCACGGCTCTTTATTTCCATGCAACCAAGCTACATCGCAACCTCGAATAAAAGGAGGGCAAATGTTTTTTACATTCTTTGCAGTCTATATTATATTCTACTACTTATACAGTGATAACGAGTTTCTATACTAAAATAAAAATATAAGTTTAAGACTGATTGAAATTATTCTGTTAAACAGAATTACCAGTAAAGAAACTTAATTAACCCTTAAACACATACCTCAAGTGTTATGACCCTGGACCTCATCAAACACACTTCTTTAGTGTCCCTCAACATTTTACTAATAAATAGTGTAACACAAACATGCAATAAAAGTGCTTTTTTTTTTTTAACTTTATGTACCATAAGTATATAGGGTCATTAGAGACCCTAGGTATGTAGTAGTGTCACTTTTTTTTTATTTGTGCATCCATAAATCATATTTTTTTAGATTTTGTTTACTATCACATGATTTATGTGTCTTTGTTTATTACAAGTGCTACATACATGCTATTATTTTTTCTCAAGATGGCGCTGATGTTGGTGGTGGCGTAGTGGCTAAAGCACAGGGCTGTTAATCAGAAGGTTGCTGGTTCAAACCCCACAGCCACCACCAATGTGTCCTTGAGTAAGGCACTTAACTCCAGGTTGCTCCGGGGGGGATTGTCCCTGTAATAAGTGCACTGTAAGTCGCTTTGGATAAAAGTGTCTGCCAAATGCATAAATGAAAACACACATATGTGTAGCTTATGTGGTGGCTCAGCGGTTAAGGCTCTGGGTTACTGACCGAAAGGTCATGGGTTCGAGCCCCAGCACTGTCAAGATACCACTGTTGGGCCCTTGAGCAAGTCCATTGACCCTATCTGCTCCAGGGGTGCTGTTTCATGGTTGACCCTGCACTCTGATCCCAGCTTAGTTGGGATATTCCATTAGGGAAATATGTGCCAAATCTCTAAAGACTTGAGTATGTTTGGTGAAACACACATGCATTTAAGTGTTAATAAGTCATTAACAAAAATGACATATTAGTATACTGTTATATCAGTGGTTGGCATACATTCAATTCAATTATGAATATGTTTTAATCAAAGTTGATCATCTCTAATAAACGAATGAGATCTGCTAGCCATTTTACTATCTCATAATATTTGCTATTGTTTTTATGACAGATCACACTGTACATTGCAGGTTCATATTACAGTGTAATTACACAAGCACTATATATATACAGTACTGTGAGAAAGTTTTAGGCACATCTTCAGCTTTTGTGTGTCAATAGGAAATATAAACGTTAGACTCAAACATTACTTCTGCAAATAGAAAAGAAGAACAGGGAGCCCTGCAACAGATGAACAATACATGAACAGCAATAATATATGCAGAATTAAATATGTCACCAAAGATATAAGTCTTAAGAATTGCCTTTATACCTTCATTGCATGGGTGTTTCCCTAAACATTGTTACCTTGGGTCTTTAGCTATCCGGCATGTATATCTATCACAAATGGATCTAAAAAAATGTACAACATTTTCGGCTACTCAACTACAGCTTTGTCCCTCAGGCCTGGAAGGAAACCACCATCATTCCCCTCCCTAAAAAGTCACATGCCAAGGAGCCAAAAGACTACAGACCTGTGAAACTGACATTGTGCTTTGCAAGTGTATGGAGAGAGAGAGAGGTCAGCCAGCAGCTCTCCCAGGCAGTTGAGGGCAACCTTGATCCACTACAGTTTGCATACGGGGCAAGAGGATGCAAGCATTACTCTACTGGACAAATCTGCAAAGCACCTGGAGGACATACAAGTGACTCAAACCTTCCATATTTCATCCTGGTTTAATCCCCTTTCAGTTAAATGTAAAAACAGGCTTTCAAGGATTACAAACCAGGTGCACAGTAAGCAGAACGGGACTCATGGGCAGTTAAAAGGAAAGCCTTGATTGTTGGATTAATGGTTCTTTCACACCCCCTCCGAGACTCATTTCAACTACTCCCATCTGGGACAGGGTACATGGCACCTTTGGTCAGTGGCGGACTGGGAAGTGAAATCGGTCCTGGATTTGAAACTAATACCGGCCCTAAAGGAGGGGTTGGTACGTGCATGCATGCTGCTCTGTTGTGCGGCCGGCCCACCGGGAGAAGTCCCGGTTCTCCCAATGGCCAGTCCGCCCCTGCCTTTGGTGAAAAAGAACATACTGGAAGACTAACTGACCTAAAAGAATGCATTAGGTTATTAACATGTAATGTGTGAAATGTGCACTGTAGTGGTAGTATATCTCAGGTGTGTGGTGTACCTGATGGTGCGTCTCTCTCTCCACGTTCTCGCCGTTCACCTCCACCACACGGTCACCCGCGCGCAGTCCAGACGCTTCGGCCGGGGACGCGCGCTCCACTTTCCGAATGCACTGGCCGCTCTTGCCTTTCTCTCCGTGCAGATGAAACCCATATCCATTCTCCCCTTTCTTCATTACACACAGCCGAGGCTTCAAATCGCTCGCCATGGTATTCCCCCTCCTTTTGCGTTCACATCCAAACTTATAATAGAATCCGAATGTTATACGTTTTCGCGCAAAAATGAAAACCTAGGAAAAATGCATCAGCTGCAAAGGTTTACAAGCATGCATCTCTGTTCTCGCGCATAATAATCCACAGCGTGTTTGCAATAACGCAGATTAAGTGTGCATGCAATTTTCCAAATGCATGCGCGTGCTACACAGTTACACAAATTAACAGATCTGTTACAAAAACAAACAAAAAAATGATTAGTGTCCAAATGCGTTTGCAATATCAACGCTTCATCGGTGTGAATGACCTACCTGTAAATGCTTAAAGGTGTATCCAAAAGTACTATGTGAGGCTTCTGCCCGCGGAAAGAGAAAACGCAACTGGTGATGCTGCTGTTCAGCCCACAGCTGACTGACTGACTGAGAGAAAGTGAGTTGTGGAGTAAGACCGCCCATTATCCGCTACAATAGAAATGCATTGAAAAGTTGCGAATGGGAGCGTTGGCAGCAATGCTTTAGCTCCATTGTAACTTTTAAAATATGAATGCATTGCTTATTATATGATGTACAGTATACTATAACTTAGTTCACTTCAGCACCATGTCATTAGTGGAGCAGAGAAGACAGCTGAGCAGAAGATAGCGAGAAAGTATTTGGCGTTTACGCTACAGTCTCATGTGCGACTTATATAAATAAATGATGTGAACCCACATATGGAGCACAAGCGCAGGATAATAGCAGGCTGTGTGCTGCCATCTAGTGGCGCAAAAGGGAACTGGAGCCTTCCAGGCGAGCAGCAGGTCACGTGGGCTTCAGGAGTATACTTGTACTATTTCTCCAACATGACGTTTTTTCTAAAGCATGCGATGTTTTGAATTTGTTTAGTATGAAATGCCATGAAAGAGACTGAATTAATCTGTAACACCATCTATCTTTCTATCCATTAATCTATGTGAGTCTATCCATCCGTCTGTCTGTCTGTCTGTCTATCTATCTGTCTATGTGTCTGTCTATCTATCTGTCTATGTGTCTGTCTGTCTATCTATCTATCTGTCTGTCTGTCTATGTGTCTGTCTGTCTATCTATCTATCTTCTATGTGTCTGTCTGTCTATGTGTCTGTCTGTCTATCTATCTATCTATGTGTCTGTCTGTCTGTCTATCTATCTGTCTGTGTCTGTCTGTCTATCTATCTATCTATGTGTCTGTCTATCTATCTATCTATCTATCTATCTATCTATCTATCTATCTGTCTATGTGTCTATCTGTCTGTCTATCTATCTATGTGTCTGTCTGTCTATCTATCTATCTGTCTATCTATGTGTCTGTCTGTCTGTCTATCTATCTATGTATCTATCTGTCTATGTGTCTGTCTGTCTATCTATGTGTCTGTCTGTCTATCTATCTGTCTGTGTCTGTCTATCTATCTATCTGTCTATGTGTCTGTCTGTCTATCTATCTATGTCTATCTATCTGTCTATGTATCTATCTGTCTATGTGTCTGTCTGTCTATCTATGTGTCTGTCTGTCTATCTATCTGTCTGTCTGTCTATCTATCCATCTATCTATCTGTGTCTGTCTGTCTATCTTTTTCTATCTATCTATGTGTCTGTCTGTCATATCTATCTATCCATCCATCCATCCATTAATCTATGTGAGTCTATCCATCCATCTATCATATGTCTATCTATCTATCTGTCTGTCACTCTATCTATCATTCTATCTATCTTTCTCTGTCTGTCCTTTTTTCTATCTATCTATCTGTCTGTCCTTTTTTCTATCTATCTATTTATCTGTCTATCCTTTTTTCTATCTATCTGTCTATCCATCTATAATTTTGTCTATCTTTCAGTCATTTTTCTATTCTTTTTTCTTTATATTCATCTTTTTTTCTATCTCTCTATCATTTCTATACATCCATCCATCTATAAATCAGTCTATAAATCAGTTTATCTGAATCTATAAATCTATGTATAAATCCATCTTTGCATCTATTTATCTTTCTATCTGAATCTATGAATCCATCCATCTATTAATGTATTTAATCTAAGTAGTCATCCATCAGAAGACCTGGCAGTTCTTATTAGCAGTGTTTATCTCTTTAACTCATTATATTTACCGTCAAAAGTTCAAAATTGAACTAAAAAGCAAATAAAACTCAGATAATAAGTGAATGCCTCTCTGAAGTGAACATGCATATATAGAGGTCATGTGACACTTTAGCATTATAAAGTTTAAAATATTTCACTAATAACGCCACTAGCATTTAAAAGTATTATGGTATGTAGGAAGAGTAAACAGCACAGTATGTAGTGCACAACATTACATGTCATGTAATGCAAATGACATGAAAATGTACTTAATTGCATGAATATAAATTAACAAACACACACTATTGTTTTATAAAGTAAACCCATAATATATATATATATAATTTTGGGGTGAAATATGACCGGTGCAAGTTTTTGCAGGTCTCCTGAGTCATTCCTTTAGTGGTGATAAAAGTTCAAAAACAACAATTCAGTTTTTATAAAATAGTGCACACAAAATTGGATTAGATGCAAGTAGTTTCTCAGATGATATCTTAACATCTTACTGAATTAAAAATGCAACGTAGAGGCCATGTGACAATTTGCTGACATAACCAAATAAGACGGCATTAGCAAAAAGCTGAACAGTGGCATTATCTGTAATAGTGATATTTAAATACATTACTTTCATCCATGAGTGAAAGTGTTTACAAACAGGGTGAGTACTGAGATTAAAGGGGTGGCATTCAGCTGGTCATGTGATCATAACATGGCTGCCCCCTTGAGTGGACCCTCTCCATGTGGAATAAAACAAAAAAGGTAACTGATATGACAGTCTTCATTTCATGCTCATGATTTTTCACATACGTTTAAAAATGAAACTTTTAAAATGACATTTATTGAGAGTAGAAAATGTATGAGGAAATACATTTTAAATAACGACTTTTTTTTAAAAGTAGCCACATTAAAACAAATAAAGTCTCTACTTAAGATTTCACATTTAAGTGTTTTAAAATAATAGTTTATTAAAGGTATAGTTCACCCCAAAATGAAAATGCTCTCATCATTTACTCACCCTCATGCCATCCCAGATGTGTAGGACTTTCTTTCTGTTGAAGAACACAAATTAAGATTTTTAGAAGAATATTTCAGCTCTGTTGGTCCTTACAATGCAAGTGAATGGTGACCAAACTTTTGAAGCCCCAAAAAGCACATAAAGGCAACATAAAAGTAATCCATACGACTCCAGTGGGTTAAATCAATGTACTCTGAAGCAATTAAAATAGTTTTGGGTGAGAATAGTCCAAAATGTAACTACTTATACCACTATAAAGCTTTGCGATCATGATTACAAGCTTGATTACACTTCCTATAGCGCCATCTAGCGCTCTGCACATGCGTCAAGCATTAGGAAGCGTAACTGAGCTTGAAATCATGATCGTTCCTAGAGACTGCAATGGCAAGATTTATAGTGAAAAAATGGAGTAACATTTTGGTCTGTTCTCACCCAAAACCAGTTAGATAGCTTCAGAAGAAATGGACTTAACATCTGGAGTCGCATAGATTTTCTTAATGCTGCATTTATGTGCTTTTTGGAGCTTCAAACTTTTGGCCACCATTCACTTGCATTGTAAGGACCAACAGAGCTGAAATATTCTTCTAAAAATCTTAATTTGTGTTCAGCAGAAGAACAAACTATCCCTTTAAAGTGAATCCCTTTCTATCTGAATGTTTCGATATAGATACAGGGACGTGCTGGACTGCAGTCCTCCAAACAGCAACAAGGAGGTGTGGAGCAGAATGAGCCAAATCACTGGCTATCTCCAGGCTGGTGAACAGGAAAAAACTGTACGACTGTGTCAAAAAAAGGGACACTCCAAAAATGACAAAAAGCACCATAAACATAGTCCACAAGTTCAAGTCTTTTAAAGCCTAATAGACAGATTTGTGTTAAATCGGAACAAATTTTAACCCATTATTAGCTGAAAATCTTTTGAAAAAAAAACAGCGAGATTTGGGAGTTTTTATTAATACGGCACGTCAAGACGCGTCGAACCGGGTTTCAATATGAGGGTGAGTGAATAAGGACAGAATTTGTATCTTTTGGTGAACTACTCCTTTACAAACGCTGCATTTCAGTGTTTTTAAACTAAAGCTTTAATACGAAATCATACAAATAGCTTTAAAATGATCATTCTGGTAATTCATAGCACTGTAGCCATTTCTTTACGGAAACAAAAACATATCTAAATAATATAAACAGACACGTATGCACTGAAAAGCATTTTACAAAAACACCGCATAAAGTCCTATTACTTAACTACATTTCTGTCAAATAAATAGTTATGAACAAATCAATAGTATTTTACAAACGGTCTCTTTGAGGTCAACAAAGCAGTTCTATAAATGCAGCCCTGCCTTTTAAAATGATCCAATGAATTACATAGGACTTGTGCAACATACACTTCCTTTATAAACAGTGCATTGCCTACTTTAACTAAAAAATCAAAAAGAAACTATAATGATCACAGGTCGCACCCTGTTTTGCAAAATCAACACTGATATAAGTAGATTCAAAAGGACTTGTTACAATAAGTTACATTCCTGCAGAGTATGAACACTGCGCTGTGATATGCCTGCTAACGAGTGATGCGTTTAGTGCACGGTACACAAATCAGTCCATTGAAATCCATTCCCTTCCTTCAAGATACTGTTTGAATGGTCTCTTACTATGTCTGGCTGTTATGCATTTATTTTTAAGATACATAAAGGATGTGATGTGAGGTGCCAGTTTGGGTGAACCTGACAAAAACACATCCAGGTCACATTTTACCCCAAAACCGAAAAAATACAATATCATCTTTGCATAAAGAAAATTAAATGGGACCATTTCAGATTGTTTGCATTGCAACTTAAGCACATTTGCCTCCAAATGTATCTAATAATAATAATAATAATAATAATATTAATAATAACAAAAACACTCGTTTTACTGCATTTGGAAAAAAAAAATTGTATTACAATAAAAAATTACTGTAAAATAATGAGGTTTTAAAATGTAAATAAATCAGTATAAATGAAAAGGCAGTTGAACAAAACGTACTACAATGTATAAATAACTATTAATGCATTTCAGTAATGCAAATGACATGAAAATGGTTGATTAATTGACTAAGTAATTTCACATTGTGAAAAGTTTTAAAAAAAATTAAAAAAGGGGGACTTTTATTTTGGCAAAACAATTTGTGGTGGGTGAAATATGACCGGTGCATGTTCTTGACAGGTTTGAGATTCACTGGTTTGGTGGCGATAAAGGTTTAAAAGCAACAACAATCCCGTCTTATAACTTCCTGTGACCTTGCGGACTAGTTAACGAATTGTTAAAGTGGCAGTGACCAGTGGACGAGATTGAAAGTCTTAGCTTAACTCAATTCAACCATGTGGATTGAGAATCTGAACATAGAGAAAACAACAAAATATACATTGAATGAGTGAAGCATGTTCTGTCTGAAGGCACAGAAACCTCTACGGGAGAGCCAATGAGGACAGGAGCCAAATAGGTCGAATCAGTGCAAGAACAAGGAAGGAATAAGTGGAAATCCTTTAGAGTTAAGAGGAGCAGAGCGGAGCAATGAATTTACACTGTTTCGGACGTCATATCGTATTAAAGTCTTAAAAATGTAGCTGATAAGCCCAGTTTCCGCTGTGCCACATCCAAGCATCTCCTCTATGTACATAAAAGGGTATATAGTAAAGTTGAGTGGGGTCAGATTATTGAGTGTGGGGTTTGCCGTGGACTCTGAAACGGTACAGGCAGGTGTATTCGGGATGACCCCAGTTGGACAGCACTCTCATCTCTATGACCTGAAACGCCTTGTCATTCTTTTCCTGGAAGAGAAGGGGGAAAGGGGGTCAGACCCTCTACCTACTAAAAAAACAAAAACAATATAAAAATATTCTAAATCACCCTTTTTTCAAGAGGTCATTAGCCTAAATTACTCGTTATTTCATCTGTATGAACTGTTCTCTCTGCAACATTAACATTCATTATTTTGGCAGATCCATTTGGTAACATTTCCAAACAAATGCTTTGATGCTGCTAGTGTTGAATGTTCACAGTTCTTTCAGAATTGGCCGTATAAATGCTGTTGTTAAATAAAATGTTCTTATTATTGATTACATTAAACTAACAGTTTCTCAAAGAGAGGTGGAGCGATTTTGGAATCGGCTGGTAGTTTTTAACCCTATAACGCCGCCTGCATCAAATTTGCTACACAATTTTCTAAAGCCTCTGCATCATTAACAAACAAAACTTTGCCAAAAATCCAGTCGTATGCAAAGTACTAGATGTCTACTACCACCTGAGACGTTTCCGTGCATTTCTTGAAGTAGAAGCATTTAAAAAAAAAATGTTTATTAAAAAATGTCTGCCATCGTATTACGACGCACGCATCTTTTTATGTGAACAAATGGTGCCAAACGCTCTGTGTAACTCGACTCTGACGCAGGCTGAAAGAGTTCATGTATAATGTGCTGATTTTGATGAAGTGATAATTATTTTGTTACTGATATTTCCAAATTAGCTTTAGCTTAATATAAGTAACTTGTGCTTGGCTAAAATTTGTAGAAATACATGCATCAAATATTATACATCAGGCTTTTGAGGTCCAGCTCTCAATCACCATTACATTCGAGCTTTAAAAATTCTTAATATCTACATTTTTATAAGATTTAAATTTAAAGTGTGAACTGATGGATTTGATATATTCAGCCTGCTGTCATTGTAAATAACTCTCGTTTTAACATTCCAATCTATTATGATGTCACAGCGAAAAAAAGGCTTAAAATTGCAATTTTTAAATGTCAATGTATACATACATGTACAATATTATAACCTTTATTTTACCAGGTAGCCTACATCCCTTGAGATTAAAAATCTCTTTTCCAAGAGAGACCTGGCCAACATTTTTATACAGTTTTAGACCAAGTGGAGGAAGTTGGCATGGCCAAACTCTTAAACATTTGGTAACTCTGAACAGCCCAGAGTGTCCTGTTAATATACCCCAAGATTTACTACTGCAACATGTATGGGCTATGAGAAACTTAAACAACAAAATATCCTAAAAATGTATTGAATGTTTAGGATATTTTTCATTATTTTCTTAATGTGATGGCCAAGACACAGAGGCTACAGGATTGAAATTTGACAGAAATCACAGAAGCAGTTTATTACATACAATATTTGAATTCCTAAAACTAGCAATCGTTAACGATTAATCGGCAAACCCGATATATCGGATGCCCTCTATTCTACAACCGCCTATTTTGTATAATAAAATGCATGCATATTTTATACCATGACCGGGAACATCTGCAATGACTCTCCATCTTCTTCATAGGTGTAGTCACCCAGAAGTTTCCCTTCCTCCTGGTTTTCATCATCCAATCCCTGTAAAGATGGAACAACTTCCCTTAGCATCCAACTAAATGCCTACATTTTGCCTCTACAGACTGTAAGAGTCGTGAGTGTATGATCTTACGTGGACAGTGAATCGACGTGGTGCACTGCTGATGTTCCCCGATGGAGAGAGAGATTTGGGAATATGTTCCAGACAGAAAGCGGTAGGGAGCACACTCAAAGAGAGCCTGATCACCAGGTAACCTTGGGAGCCTTTAAACGCCCAGCAGTTGCCTGGGTACATGTCCGGCTACAGGGCAGACAGAAATGTACATAATTTATCTTGTTGACTTGTTACATTGTAATACTTTTTGAGGGTTGACAATTTAATTCTGTATCTGGATATCAGGCTACAGGATTACAAAGATACAGACCCATTATGTATGAGTGATATACATTAAATAAGATGTGCTGTGCGCACTCAATGTCTTTACCTGGATGACAACACGTGGCGACTGTGAGAAATACCACAGTGGAAGTCCAAACAAGCTCATCAGAGCGGTTTTTGTCTCATATGTTTCAGAACAGCGTGTGCTGAGAATACTGCCACCTGCGCACACATCACATCACTCTGCAGAAATCACTGCATACATTTCTCTAAAGGACTAGTCATGTTCAGGTTCATATGTGTGTGTTCTGTAGATCTGCTCACCTCCAGACTCCAGTGCATAATCCACCTGTCCGGTGCGATCCTCAGAATACAACTTCAAAGCACGCTGGACCATCAGCTGGACTTGCTGAGGGATTGGGGAGGGAAATGTCAAATATCACTCAGACTGAAGCCTAAAATACTTGAATAAACTATGCAGGCTAATGTCAAGAATGTACCTTTATGTATGAAATAAGCCAGTTTATACTAGAATGTCATAAAACTGCATCCTGCAAAAGGTTTGCTGTAATATGAACCTCAAAAGCATTTCACGTGAAACAGTGTTTTTGGATACTATTTTAAACGGACTATGAATTGAGATGTACTTTTCCTGTTCTATAAAGAACTGAAAGTATGTGAATGAGGAATCTAGGAAAGAAAAGTTCCTGTACCTGCTCTGACAACCCAGCAGCCCCTGCGGTGTGGGCAACGGTCTCAGTGACAGTTTGAGCATAGGACTGCTGCGGTTTGCTCTCCTGCAGCTGGATAGAAAGGTTTCCCAGAATGCTGCGCTCCAGGGTTGTGAGCATGGTGGTGAGGTCAGAGGAACGTGTGTAATGAGAGGCAAGCCATGACATCAGAGGCTCAGGGATCTCTGCTTCACCTCTGTTATTACCGTACAACAGAGTGTACAGTTCATCCTTCACCTGTGCCGACACCTGGAGTAGACATCAGTAGAGAAGTACGAGGCTCATAACGGACATTATGAAATGCGTAGTGGTTAAGGGACTCGACCAGCAGCCAAAAGGCTGTAGGTTTAAATCCCACAATAAGCAAATTAAAACTATTAGCATTTGTAACAAACAAAAGAACAAAACCGAATGCAACTAAACAAAACAGCACAGTACTAAATGAAGCTCAACAAAACTAGACAAAACTAAAATGGCATGGGCCTAAAAAATAAAAAACAAACTAAGCAAAACTAAACATAACACTAACTTCAGTAAACATAACTGAAAGCTGAACAAAACAAAATCAAACAAAAAATACATGCAACAAAATGGCACAGGACTAGTCAAAACTAAACACGACTATTCTGAACAAAACCAAAACACGACTATTCTGAACAAAACCAAAACACGACTATTCTGAACAAAACCAAAACATGACTATTCTGAACAAAACCAAACAAAAATCAAACCTAAACACGACTATTCTGAACAAAACCAAACAAAAATCAAACCTAAACACGACTATTCTGAACAAAACCAAACAAATATTAAACCTAAACACGACTATTCTGAACAAAACCAAACAAAAATCAAACCTAAACACGACTATTCTGAACAAAACCAAACAAATATTAAACCTAAACACGACTATTCTGAACAAAACCAAACAAAAATCAAACCTAAACACGACTATTCTGAACAAAACCAAACAACGAAACAAAATGCAACCAAACAAAACAAGACAGCACAGTATTAAATTAAGCTCAACAAAACTAGACAAAACTAAAATGGCATGGGACTAAAAAATATATATATATATATAGGAGGACTAAACAAAACCAAATGCAGCTAAACAAAATTAAACAGAACCAACCGAAACTATACTAAATGAGATCAAACAAAACAAGACGCAACCAAACTGAAATTAAACTAAACTAAAAGATACATTGGATCAAACAAAACCAAACGAAATAAATAAATAAATGTTGCTTGACGAAACTCACCTAAATGACACAGGACTAAAAAAGCTATACAATTAAACCAAATGTACCTAAAAACTAAACAAATCCAACCAAAATGAAACAAAAATAAAAACTACACAGGACCAAATGAAAGTAAATAAAACTAAAAACCGTACTCAACTAGACGAAACGAAAGGGCTCACATCTAAATGCAACTGAACTAAACCAATTACCAACTAAATGCAATTCACTTTATATCAAGACACTGTATGAACAAACTCACAGTTTCATGTATGGTGTCGAGTTGGTCACATTTCCCTTGACATCCCATCACGCCTTGCAGGTCTCCTCTGATGCGTCCGAGCTCAGCTTCCAACCTCTGAACCTCAGAGAGCAGAACATTGTGCTTCTCTTGAGATACTCCAACACTACAAAGTAAATCAAAGTGGACACCACAGTATTAATCCAGAGATGGGAATTATATAAAAACAATACATTAGCCATTTAAAGGAAGGTGATTTTACAGAGGAATATCTCTACCTGACAGGGGCTGGTGCAGAAGTCTGCTGTTTATGATGAATTTCCTTTAAGGGGGGGATAAATTACAATTATTTGAATGAGTATAACCAATCTTTCCATAAACTTTTGCATGCATGTGCTAGAATAAACAGTAAGTGTAACACTGTGTCCCAAAACCAGGTGTTCAAGCAATCAATAAAACGTCTTGTTGAACCGTCAATCGTCATGGTCACAGCTGGTCAGGATAAAAACTCTGATTAACATGGAAGAGATCCATTTATTGCATCATGTCTGCTAAAGACATGGTGTAAATCATTAGTGGGGGTGTGTTGTACCTCAGTTCTTGAATTCAGGTTCTGCAGCAGGAGTTCCAGCTCAGTTAGTCGAGATTCTAGACCAGCCTGATGCTGAACATGCTGTTCCTTAGTCTAAAACACAAAAGCAAATAAACAAACACACTAAGATAGAAGATTTAAGTCAAAATGAAATCAAAACTGACCCTATTAACTTTTTAAAATCACGATTCATCAGATTTAAAACGTATTCAGGTACCCAAAATGTTTTTAGAGAATGACAAATATTCCACATCATACTGTGGAGTCTCAAAAAATAAAAACTCTTATGTTATGCTTAGGAGTTTATAAAGTTCAGATGGCTCAGACATGGTTTGAGAAGGCCTTTAGATGTCATTTTAGTAAGGAGGCTCACCTTTGCACTGCTGGACACCTCTCTCTCAATCTCCTCCTTGATCTCATTGAATTTGGGTTCGAGCAGTTGTGAGACCCAGAGGCTGAGTGTTTCTCTGTCTGTTTGAGTGTTTATCTGCTCCTGAAGAGCTTGAACCAATCCCAAAGCCTCCTGATGCTGCTGCTTTGCTTTCAGCTCCCCCTGCTGGACACTCTCCAATAGCGCCACCATCCGCAGCTCCAGCCGAGCCAAACGCTCGATGTAAATCGACTCTGACGCAGGCTGAAAGAGTTCATGTATACATCTGTAAGGCTATATAATTTTTTTTTAAGGCAACATATAGCACCTGCAATGCAAAGTTTTAGGTTACTTGGTATGTTCTACCTATCGATCTAGACAGTACCACTCATTCTGCATGACGCTGAATGCACAATGCATCACAAATGACAGGAAAAAAACTAATTCCAATAATTCCAGCAGACTAGCTGGATTTCCATTCACATGTTTTTATTAGAATGGTCAAGCGCTAACGTATGAGATAAATAAAAAAAATTAAACACGTATATTTTTCTTAAATCACGATTAATGTATTCACCGTTAATGAAGCATAAACATTGGGACTCAGGCGGAACCTCTGCGACGTGTCCACCTTGAGTATTTACACTGATGCACACATCACAACACAAACATCCGTGATGGAGAAAGGACCTCCTAACACTATTTGTTGTACAAAACAAGCCAAGATGGGACTTGTGACAGACATCAAGTACTTTGCAGCCTCTGTAATTCACAATTAACTACCACAGAAGAACAGCAAGTCTTAATATTCTCAAAAACGTCTGCAGCGCCTTTCAGGAGTTCAAAGCGCTGCTTGACACAGGCGACATGACACGAATCAAGAACGCAGCTTCACGATTGCTGTAATACAGCGAATAGCCACAGTATGCATGTAGATAATGAAATTTTAATAGATATTTAATGACTATTGCAATGAATATGCAACCTATGTGGGGACTAGTCATTTCAATTAGTAACGTTTGATATTACTTAAGTTGGTGCAATTTTAGTGCATTTCTATTTTTATACTCTAGAAGGCTTTGATCTGAAAATGTTAATAAAGCATTATACTGTTAAATATTGTTGTGTTTTCTTTCCTAAAAAGGAAATACATTTTGACAATAAAAGAAGCATTTATATAGTCAAATTTCAGCGCTTTCAAAATATGCGATTAATCACGATTAACTATGAAAATGTATGCGATTAATGATCGACTGACAGTACTCATTTTTATGCACATTTTTGGGATATTGAATAAAAAAAAAGCTTGATTGAAAAACTAAGATGCAAATGAAATCTCCAAAATGTGCATAAACTTGTACACTCGCTTGAGGCCGAATTTGCATTCAATAAAACATGTGCATAAACTACAATGGATTTTTTATTTTTTTTATTTATTTTTTGCCGTTATTCCGATTTTGTGCATAAATTAAATTCGCAACTTGGATGGAAACATGGCATTTCGAAAGACCTTAATTCAATTAAATTTCAAAACCATATTTGAAAGTGGCCAAAACAAATAATAAAAAAAATATATGTTTAGAATACAAATTTTTTTAATCTGAATTGAGATTAGTGGTCAACCGGGATGGGTTTTTCCAACGGCCAATGCCGATATCTAGAGAACAGGATGTTTGATATTAACTGCTGATAAAAACCATTTTAACAACAGAAAATCTGATGTAAACAACATTTCTAAATTTATGCAAAATTTACTGAATTTGCATAGTTAAAAAAAACAAACAAACTTAAAAACAAAAAAGTGTTGACTATCCAATTACAAATCTAATGCTAGACTTTGAACTAGCACAAGAGAAAGTTAGTGCTCCTGTTAATCGGCCAAGTGAACAATGATATCGTCCAATGCCGATAATCGCATAATGGCCAAATTGTGTCCAATTAATCTGCCTGGCTGACATTTCGCAAAATTATACACGCTTCAAAGCCTTCGAGAACTCATGATTTTCTTCATTGCCGATTGGTCATAATACTTTACCTGCGAGATGACTGGAGGTGGGATGTGTTGCTCTTTGACGAGTGGCTCTGATGTCAAAGAGAAGAACGCAGGTAAAGAGGGTAAGGAAGGAAGAGAAGGGAGAGCAGGAAGTGATGTCATGGAGGTGACCAGTGTCTTCCATTCTGTGAGGTTTACAGCTGGAAGGCAGGACAGAACGCTTGGACCGAGGCACCATAATCCTGCAAACAAAGAGAAGATTGTTTTTTCCAAAAATCACATTCTTGAAGCCTATGAGTTTGTGGGCTTTTAATTCTGAAATCATGATATAAACCTGCATTTGACATTCAACAGTGTATCTAAGAGTTAGAGAGGAGAGAGAGAATGTGCATGCTTGTGCATTCATTTATAGGTGTGGAAGTAATAAAGAGATTAAACAAAAGCATGTGTACACAAATATGGAACAAGTGTGTCTGTATATCAGTGCCAACATCAGCATTACTGACAGATTCAAACTTACCAAACAGCAGAAGGAAGGGTAGCAGAAACAAAAGTAGCTTCAGTAGTTTGGGCAGACACCTGAAAAGTGGAATTTGCGTAAACGTGTGACCAAAATTAAGGTTACCATCTTTGCATCCTGACAACATTAAATGATAACACTGATTGAAAGAGACACAAACCAACAGTGAAATAACTAACGCTTACCTGGTGAGGAGAAAGACGTTGAGCAGAGACATGAGAGCTACCAGATGATACCATCCTGTTCCCAGCCACCAGAAGGCACCGGTTGCTGCTTTCCCTGTTCCAAACACATGTGGAAGAGGTAGAGGAATTTCAATGGAGGAGAAACCACACAATTTGAGTGGTGTTAGAAAAAAATAGAGTGAATTCTGCATATGGAAGACAAGTGCCAAAATCAAACAAAACTTCTTTTTTTTTAAGGAATCAATTAATCAAGTTGCCATCCTACCAGCGTTCTGCCGCTATCCAAAAGAGAGAAACGATAGTACTAAAATTACCTCAGGAATTATAAAAGAGCTCCTATATTAAACGTGCAATTATATGTGCTGATCTACAGATGTCTTCTCCAAAGATCCCTCAGTTATGTTCATGGTTTTTAAAGGGATATCGTTTGGTCCGTTGGGTCAGTTTGCATTCTCGCCACAAGCGAACCGCTCCAGAGTTTGTTTTGGTGCGATCCGAGTGCCATTGCCATGTTCATATCTGCCTAAACGAACCAAACCAAGGGAGAAAACATGCCGGGTTACGAAACAAACGCTCCCAAACCAGCCAGGTGTGAAAATGCTTGGATTGAGAAACATTTTCAAACGTCAAACTACATTCCTAAACATGAATATTTGCCAACTAGATTTTATTTCTCATTAAAATTATAATTGATTCCTTCATTTGATTTGTTAAGTGACCTTTCTTAGTCTTCCATACTACAAGACTCAATTATAGGTATGAATGGTGTCGGGAAGAGAATTGTTAGTCCCAAGAACCAGAAAGAAATGGATGGACTCGAACCATCAGAGCTAAAAGGTTTGGAAAGAAGACATACGAAAATGATTTCAGACTTGTAAAAAAAAAAAAAGAAAGAGTGGATTCATTGTGCTTGAAAGAAGTGATGAAATCAATAATGGTGAAAGTCTAATGAGACAGCTGGCACTCCGTGCATGTTGACCGTTTAACACACTGAAATGAGGAAGAGGAGGAAATGAGAGAGGAAGACAGGCATGCACTTTAACAGTAAACGATCGGGAATATATCGACCTGGAGACAACACGGCCAACCACAGAAGGGACTTCAGTTTCCGAGTCACAAACGCAGCGGCTGAACCAAAACCTTGGCAAACCCGCAGCAGACCGTAACCTGAGAGTGTGTACCACCAGGGTACAAAGTCCAAAACAGAACAATCGGTGAACACCCAGCTATAGAAGTTTAGGTAAAAAAGTGTCACATAATTTAGTAACTGGACAAAGTCTCTCTTGGAACAGAATATATGTAGCTGCAAAAAAAGACCTGAAGGTATATAACCTGTGTAAGAAACAAGGGTCCACAATGCTGTGAACACGTGCTGGCTGTAGGAAATGTGTAAGTGTTCCGTGTATATTTCCATGTGCTGCTGCGTGTTACAGTCATCACCTGTGAATCAGCAGGAATGATGACAGTGTCAATATTGTTTTTAGAAAAGATGCACTGTGAGTGGATCACATAGATGGACAATAACACAAATCATATGAATAAAGCCTAGAACATAAAACTTAAAAACTGTATTCAAAACTAAAAGTTGAATTGTCATTTGTTAATTTCCCCCCAATTTGTCTATCTTTTTATCAATTATTACATGCATACAACATTATATATATATTCATAATAGTGGGGGTTGAGACCACTGGCATAAAATCTGAGACCACTAGTGACAATGCACGTTCTGCACGTTTCGAATTTAATACAAAATATTAGTTACAAATTATATTATCAGTTGGGACGGGTCGAAATATTGAATTTTGAAATATTGCAAACCACAGAAAAAAAAGACGAAAACAAATGTGTTTTTATTATTTGAAAATGGATAAGCAGACGATCTGCAAGTTATGTAAAACCATAAAATTGTACACAGCTGTACAAATACTTATTACTTACTTTTTATATACTTAGCTGAGAAATACTTATTATTTTAACTTTGAGAATTTATATTAAATATTAGAGAACCTTATTTTGATAAGAAATTATAATTAGCAGGCGGCCTGGGTAGCTCAGCAAGCAAAGACGCTGATTACCACACCTGGAGTCACAAGTTTGAATCCAGGGCGTGCTGAGTGACTCCAGTCAGGCCTCCTAAGCAACCAAATTGGCCCGGTTGCTAGGGTGGGTAGAGATACATGGGGTAACCTCCTCATGGTCACTATAATGTGGTTCTCGCTCACTGTGGGGTGCGTGGCGAGTTGTGCGTGGATGCCGCGGAGAATAGCGTGAGCCTCCACACATAACACGTCAACTGAGATTCGTCGTAGGGCATTCCAAATTGGAGAGAAAAATATAAAAAAAAAAAAAAAAAAAAAGAAAAAATATATAATTAGCAATTTTGTCCAAAAAAAAAAAAGAAAAAAAAAAAGGGGTCATACTTTGTAATTTAAGTATTATTTTGAATCGAGTCATCAAATCGAGAACTGCAGATTGTACAGCCGTGGCCAAAAGTATTGACAGCGACATAAATTGTGTTTTGCACAGTTTGCTGCTTCAGTATTTGTATTTTCACATGTTTCTATGGTGTACTGGAAAACAATGATAAGCGTTTCATAAGTTTGAAAAGCTAGAGTGGAGCGACTGACTTTTAGTCTGTGCAACACTTGGTGACATGCAAAGCTTGATGCTTTGGATTTTTTGGGATCTATAAGTGGTTCTCAGTAAATACTGGACATTTACCACACTGACATAAGAAAGTGAGAAAGGAAGACAGTAAATAGTCTGGAGAATATTGACCTGGAGACAACAAGGCCAACCACAGAATGGACTTCAGCTTCTGAGCCATAAAAGCAGCAGCTGAACCAAAACCTCGGCAAACTCGCAGCAGACCGTAACCTGAGCGTGTGCCACCAAAATAGTCAAAACAGAACATAATCAGTAAACAGCAGGCTATACGATCCAGGTATCCAGTGTTGCTTAGGAAATCTATTGTCTTAGATGTCAGTGAACTCTTGAACCCTGATAACAGGCAAAATCAATACTGAAATTCTATCAAGAGGAAAAGTCTTAAAGTTTAAATGCCTACTGGAATGAGATCAAGCTGGCATCTGATAAAAAGAGGAGTAAAGATCTGAAGGTATTTAACCTGTGCAAGAAACAAGCGCCCACAATACTGTGAATACATGGCGGATGAAGGAAGTGTATTTGTGCTCCATTTGTATTTCCATGTTCTGCTTTCCTTTACAGTCATCACCTGTGAATTAGCAGGGGCGACAGCATCAATATTGTTTAAAGCACAGATGCAATGAGAAAAAAATACAAAATATGTTTCGTATTCAAAACATGTATGTTTTTTAACATGTTAAAGACTTACAGGCCACACAAACACAAGGGTAACATCACAAAAATGTTCAGGCTTTGGCTGAATAACACAAGGCTGTAAAACATTCAATATCCCAGACTCTTGATTTCTCATGAGTGTCACTCTGTGTGATATCATTGTTGGGTATATAATCAGTCATGCTGTCATTCAGAAAGGCTCGTCACATGCTCTGCTGACCATCAGGCTGAGGTTCTGCCCTTAAACTAACCATTTACAAAAGAAAAGTGGTCCTCAAAAAACAAAGTTCAGGGGCCACAAAACGTGTCAATCAATTCTAATCAGTGTTTGGTTCACTCAACTCGAAAGGAGAACCATGAACTGCACAGAGCAATGCTAATTTCAGAGGAAACGTGGTTTAACAATATCGGGCGTTCTCTGCAACTGGTCATGAATGTTTTACTTAAAGTTCAGTCCTTTTGTTACGCTGATAAATATAGCTTGTTGATCCACACTTATCACTAAAAGTAAATTTTTTGGTCAAGTCTTAACACCAAACAAAGGTTCACACTAAATATGATATATAGCAGTTATTCAGCGGTGGTTGCTTGAGCACTAAGTTCGGTTAAGTGACTTGTATGTACTTACAGAGTGATCCATTGAGATTGAGACGGCTGTCTGCAGTCACCAGATCTCTCACATTTATACTGCCACAGTAACTGTCATGAGCTGAAACACAAGACAAAAATCAGAGCAGCCCACAAACAATTCCAGCATGTATTTCCATCAAACAGGGAGTGTGTGGATGTGAATTTGCACATAAGACATGGCAATACAACAGAATTTCACAGCATGCAATGACACATATTTTTAAATAGAAAGGGAAGGTAAACCGATCTCGTTTGAGCGTGTGCTCTGCTTTTACACAGAAATGGACAATTAATCAAATTAAAATTGTGAAGTGTCCTAGTATGGTTATTAAACCGCAACAGGCAGCAATCTTAGTCTGCATGAGCATTGTGCTTTAAATTAATGTGTGAAGTGGACCGCTTACACACCTGAAACCTCACAGACATTAAGAATGATTTGCGTTGCATGAGATGACAGAGCAGAGCACTTATGCACTTTGAAGCACGCAGCACATGCAAATTATAGATTTACGTAATGAATTCACAGCATTTGCACTTTAATGACCACACTGGGCCATGTAGTGAACGGTTTATCTGGACAAGTAAAGCTTCCGTCAAAACTACACATGAAAATAAAAGCTCACGTCAAAATAAAAGCTCGACACCTCCTGTTGAAGAAATTGCAACAGAAATATATTACAACTGTATAGTGAAATGTAATGTGAAATGATGTTGTACTGAATAAAGGTGTGTTGAAAAATGTAAATGGTTTGTTGAAATGTAATTGTTCTATTTTAACTTGTTTCAAGTTTTAGGAATTAATTTGTTTAGACACCATTTTGATTATGCTGGCCAAAAAAAATAAGCTATATCAAGAATTAAGAGTATTGCAGCAACCTCCAGAGAAATAAACCCATTTGGAATATAAAGATGCATTTAGAAATCTTGACGTGACAAATGAAATGGCCCTTTCAACTTGAACGGAGTAGGAATCTACATGAGCCAATGTTCTCACCTGTCTTATCAACACTGTTCAGAGAGGTGGTATGAGTGACGTCTGTATCCGTCTGATGGATTGCAGAGGATACGGATGCAGAGTTCACTAAAGAACCTGCCGTATCGGTCTCCGTCTTGTCTGTGTTGAAGGAGCAGTCCTTACAGAAGTAGCCATTCTCCACATTAGTATGTGTCTCTGTATTGGTAACGTCTCCATTCCCCAACAATGAGCTCTGTTCGGTTCTCCTCCTCCGTGCTAAATACAACATTAAAAATAACAAAAATGTAAATGGTCAAAGCATGCTACTTAAACTAACAGATCATGTAAATTCCAGAGGACTGATTACAAACTGGCTAGTGTTTTTTTTGTGAGCGGAAAACTAGTTTTATTGCAATACAAATAGTTTACTCCATAAACCTAAACATAATCTAGAATTTCAAGTTGTTTATACATTGTTTCACACATAGTTTATACAGTCAAGATTAAATTAGGAACAGCTTCTGCACAACTAAAGAGCTCGAGGCCTGTTTTGGCCTTGAAATGCACCTGTTTTGCGCTCGCATTGCTCTGTCCATTGAGTCATATCCATCTACAGAGCCATACAGGTGCATTAGCAGAGGTTGTGACTATTTTACACTGCTATACCAAATACTGCAGACGTTTCGCTAGACTTCAGCATCAGATGAACGGTGGTACAAATGCATACCAACTCATATAATGGAGTACAGATAAACATTTGAATGCAAACAGGAACTTGGATAGATTTGATTATCATGATTGATAAACGCCCCCATTTGTAACCTAATGACCCCCATCAATCAATCAATCACATACCCAAGACCTATGACAAAAACAAAGAAACATGTTAAACTGGACAAGTGACACGACCCAATGTGTGATGAGTATGGCATCATCATTATCAGATCGGTGCATTCATCAAGTCTTTTTTGGAAATTATCTGGTTGCATAGGACAAATTATCCACTTTTTTTTTTTTCTCCCCAAATTGGAATGCCCAATTCCCAATCCGCACTTATGTCCTCGTGGTGGCATAGTGACTTGCCTTAATCCAGGTGGAGGATGACAAATCTCAGTTGCCTCCATGTCTGAGACCGTCAATCCGCGCATCTTATCACGTGGCTAGTTGAGCAAGTTACTTCGGAGCCTACAAGCTATTCTCTGCGGCATCCACGCACAACTCACACACCTTATATATATATATATAAGATCATATTTTGGGCTCAGCACAAGCGCTTCTATGTATGCCTGCGCATGTTCCGTGAGATGTTCTTCCTTCTCCATTTAAGTTATCTGTTTTAAGTTATTGTTTGCAATACTTAATTTCATACCCTGGTTATAAATGTCATTGTATTTGCACATGGAAGTTAAAATCAGCAATTTGGGAATAATATTTATAATCATAATGTGTTATGTCATGTTCATAATTTTCCAAAATCTAAGAAAGAAAATCTACAGAAAGACAAATCTCCAATCTTTTGGAACAAGGCATTACAACCAGACACTACACTTTTTGATAATTTTTAAGTTGTGTCTAAATTGTAATTTCATCTGTAGAAAAAAATGATTTTGCCTTGCAAAGCCAAATCGCAGTAACTACACATGGTCAAAATTGAGTTGAATCGAGTCTCCGATCTATCCTGTTCTGATCTGATTTTGGCCTTGTAGGGCAGCACGGACAGAATGAATGGCCACTGACCAGAGAATGTGTGTGTGGTCGAGCTCTTTCTGAGCGTGGACTGATCCAGCAGACTGGAGATCAGAGACGCATCACTGGCTGAACTGATGAAGCTCGTGTCCGACGTCGTCTGATCTTTCTGAGGAGTTTGAGTCACATTCTGAGACTCGTAAATGGACGATTCCTGCTGCTGCCTTCTGCTCCGAACAGACCTGTGGGAATAATACAGGATTGACCCACTTTCATGCTGAGTTTTGAAGCTTTTGAGTCTGTCAATTGGCCCATAAGTTCTGGCAGGAAAAGTTGTAAGACCTGTTCAAGTCATGTGAAAAATGTGCTGCCAGGCCAATTGCACAAACACAACATTTGGGGACATTTCCATTCTTTGGTGTTAAAACTACTTGTGTTACTTGTGCATCAACTTTATTTTCTATATCAAACTGGAGTTTACCACTAGCAATTGTAAGACATGCCAATATAGGGCTGCCACTCTCTGTTGCAAATCAGTATGACTTTCGGGGGGAGTAAATGACAGAACTTTTTATTTTTGGTTAACTATTTCTTACAAAAGATGAAGAGATTAATTGGTCACATATGATGAAATGTCATGGAAGACACAAATGTTTTAGTCCCAAACATGATATTTATCTCATGTAATGTGCTGGAAGCAGCTATGGGAGTTTGCAGATAAGAAGGGATGTTTGTTATCTTCAATTGACAGAGAAATGAACAGCTGACCTGCTGACGCTCGAACTGCTGCCACTGGTATGCTTGTAAGAGCTCACATTGCGATTCGGCGTCATTTCCGTGAGACTGTCGCCATAGAAACCAGTGGTGGTGTGTAGTCTTAAACTCCGGCGTGACATTCTGGGTGAGTCGTACACTGGATTGATCTTGTGCTCTTTCTCGAACTCAAGCGCTGCGGATGAGTAACTCGAGCTGGAGAAGAAAAGATGTTTTTAAAAAACATGTACATTTAGTTATAGTCACAGCTGGTGGGTTATAAATTATCATAATCCATCTCAACACACCTGCTGTCAGTGGTTATTAAAAAAACACAACCAAATGTGCCGCCACTCCTGCAAAACCCAGAATCATTTCAAGCAGATGTGACCAGGTTTTCAAGGCAAGTTAAGAACTTTCAATATACCTTGAAGCACTCTGAGGTCTATAATTACAGGTGAAATATGTGACTTGTGCTCCTGCCAAGAACTACCCTGCTCAATAAACTGGGTGGTTGCAGTAAGGGAGATCACCAAGATGCCTACGGCAACTCTAGAGTACTAGAGTTCTTTGTGAGAGAGAGAGTAAGTCAGGGGAAAAAAAAAGATATGTCTTATTCAGATGATATTTGCAACATAGGCACAATATAAATATGTATATAAAACTATACAAATATTGAAAACCAGGGATAGCAAATTAATTAACATACAATTCACCAACAGTTTGCGCACATACACCCACGGATAGCACAAACACTCCCAACCACTTGTGCTTTGCACTGGCATAAAAATTGCAAATAGAATTACCATGCTCACCAACTCCCCATTTCTACCCAATTTGGTATGCCCAATTCCCAATGCGCTCTAGGTCCTCGTGGTGGCGGAAGACGAATCTCAGTTGCCTCCACGTCTAAAACAGTCAAGCCACGCATCTTATCACGCGTTACCGCAGAAACGTAGCATGTGTGGAGGTCACACTATTCTCCGCGGCATCCACGCACAACTCACCATGCCCGAGAGTGAACCACATTATAGCGACCACGAGGAGGTTACCCCATGTGACTCTACCCACCCTAGCAACCGGGCCAATTGGTTGCTTAGGAAGCCTGACTGGAGTCAACCAGCATGCCCTGGATTAGAGCTTGCGACTCCAGGTGTGGTAGTCAGCTACCCAGACCCCCATTTGAAAACAGAAACAAATATTGTTAAATTGGGTACGGTTATCAGCCAATGCACATAAAGGGCACATGTCACAGCCGTATAGATGCAGCATCTAGAACATGAGATTAAAGAACACAGATCATGAAATAAACTGAGGAAATAAGAAACACAAGAGCAAACTTCTCAAAATAACAGTCCCTCAAAGGCTGGGCCTTCCTCTGAGACATAGCCATTGGAACTGTGCCACATCAGATTATCTCAAAGAAAAACACACCCATCCAAATACTAATGCTACTGTGGGGGCCTTCTAAAATTTCCTAGAAACACTAGATTTCACATTATCTAAAGAGTGGATGCGTTCTCAGCCTGCAGCAATATGACATCAGCAAAGTTATCATGTTATGACAGCTCCAGAAACATCAAGCCTTTGCCAACTTCTTACTTTGCCATTTCTCACTCAGCCATGGATGACTCAGCTAGCATTAAACTGAGATTTTTTTTAATGGCTGATATCTAAAAAGCACAAGCCAAGTACCTTTAATCTAAGGGAACCTTACAGTGTACCTAAAATGCATTTTAGGAAACTAGGCCAATTTTACGTTTCCTGGAGATGTCAGAAAAAACACCCTCGATAAAGCCCTGGTCACACTAGGTTTTGAGCAAGCAAAATTATTTCAGACATCGCAACGGAGGCGATTATCCTGCACTTGAAAAACCCCCCTTGGCGGCGAAATAAATTGCAAGCATGCACAGATTTAAAGACGACTCGAATGTGAACATCTGCAGGGACTTGCAAGCCAACGTTTTGGAAATCTGCTTCCTGCACCACCACCGAAGAGAAGTCCGAAGCTACTTTGCTCGTCTTACGAGAGGATATTTTCCTGCGTGAGCCACGAGAGAGAGGGAAGCACGTGCAGCCTGAGGGGAAATTAAACTTTGTATATATCTGCTCCAGGCATCCTCTTTTTGAATAATTTTATGAATTATATTCAAAACGTAACATTAACATGACCGTAAGTTAAGCGCATCCTTTGTAAAAAATAAATAAATAAATAGCCAAATGTAAATGTGTAACAAATTTTAAACAGATTAATGGGGAAATATATTGTCCGACTAGTGATTCCAGTGCCAACTAGCAGCATCAGTATCGTTTAGTCGACTAGTTACACACATCCCTAGTAGAGGTCGACCGATTAATCGGCCGATTTTTTGCATTTTTACATAATCGGCATCGGCCAATATCCACGCATATCAAGCCGATTATTAGGCAGGCGCATCTGTGGGCAGCCTAGTGTTGTTGTGGAACACGTGTTCGACGCACGCTGCCTCTAGAGTCATTTTCCAGCAGAGTGAGCAGACCTCATCCAGTGCCTAAGGAAGGAGCTAAGTTCCTTGGAGAAAACAGTAAGGGTTAAATTTGTATAACTTCTTTAGATTTAATTAAAAACTTTTGATATGTTACTGCCAACTTCAAGAAAAACGTGACAAACGCGATAGTTGACATGACGTTCGGCTACTTTGGATATTGATAGCGTAGTTGAAGTTGCATTATCACAGCAGAAGGGTTGCTATCATGTCACAATAAGTAAGCAAGAATTTTGCAATTACAGACAGTGAATCTGAGACTTTTATTTGTTCTGTTTGTGTGTCTTATATTTGAGAAGGTTGTCACTCAATGCAGATAAATAAGTAATAAAAATATACCAACGCAGTATAGGCTATTGAAGGTAAGCTCGGACGTTACCGGTTCTGCTGTCAGTACTGGAGAAATTAAGAAAATACATTCTTTATTGCTATAAAGAGAAAGCCATTATCTCGCCAGCCATTTCTATGTATAATAATATGAAACCATTTGTCTGTGATGCAATTTAGCTATTCGCAGTCAGAGAGAGAGAGAGAGAGATCTAGCTCACGCGGTGCCACAGCGAGCACAAAACGAGCCCAACACGAGCCCTGCATAATGAGTGACAGAACTAAACATTCAAACATAGCCTGGTTTAGATCTGTGATTATTAGTCTGATTTTATTTTAGATTTCGCCTTCCAAAGATTATAAAAAGAATATTTATACATAAGCCGCATTCTGTCTAGCACAACTTCCTTCCCTTCACAGCGGTGCACTGACTTAAAACTGAAACTTAACGTCAGAATCAGCACGATCGGTGATTGTTGTAAAATGCTACTGTTGCTAAATTGCGGGACGCGTTTAATAATAAAAAGAGCGCAAGAGAGACCGTTCCCAAGGTGGCGCGCGCTCCGAAACACACCGCAAAGAGACAAGCAACGTAGGCTACTTTGGGTTTCATGTGCGCGTCTAAACGATCAAATATACACAAAAATATGTCTAAACGACCGGCTTGGAGATTCACTTAAACACAGTTTATGTCTTAAATGGACGTAGTTATGGAAATAGTTGGGGAGAAAATATGCTGCATCAGGAGCCTATTAGATCTCAACTCGGTCTTAAAGGGGAAGCGGTCTATTAAACATGTGACGATTGAGCCATTACTGCGAATCAAACAACAAAAGGCAAAGAGAAAATCACTTACAGCTCTTGAATGAATAACTTCTGCATTAATAAGCATTAATCTATGATAAACTATGCAGTGTTATTTTACAATTGATTACTTTATTAGATTTCTTTTTAGACCACACCTGAACAGTAATGTTAGTAGACCTTCCTGAAATTAAATCACTGTGCCTATATAACGTTTATATTTGTGTAATAATATATATATATATATATATATAAATAACAAAAAGAACCGTTAAGAATACCGTTAAAGTACTGGATCGATAAGCAGTATCGGTAAGATAGTAATACCATTAAAACCTTAACGATACCCATCCCTAGTTATGCCTGTGCTTCTATTGGATGCTCTGAATATTGGATTACGTGTCTGGATTGCCCCTTAATTAAAGCTGCATTTGGATCTCAACCTTCGTGTCTCGGAGCAGTTCGTAACACCTGCTTTATTTAATATATTTGTTATACATTATTTATATAATATGTTTTTACATTATACATTTTTTATTTAAGTGTACAAGTGCAGATTGGTCAAGTGTTCAATAAATGTATTTGTTGAGAAATTTTGTCTATCTTAAGTAATTATTTGTGTTACATTTTATCTTTCAAATAAAATGTTCAAATAAGAGGTTAAAAACAAGCACATATCGGCCAAATATCGGCCAAAATAAATCGGCAGCATTAATTGGCCATCGGCCGACCCGGATTTCAAAAGATCGGCATCGGCCTGAAAAAACCAATATCGGTCGACCTCTAATCCCTAGTAGTGGTCGACCAATCTGGGTTTTTATAATGGTGGATGCTGATGCAACCATGGATGTCTTGTGTGCATTAGTAATCACATTTTCCCACAAAAGACTGAATAAAATCAATTGTACATACAGTACACAGTGAATATGACACTCATAGCACACATTAGGGTTGCACGGTACACCGGTACTAACGATATATTGCAATACCAAAATTTTTTAAATGGTACGATAGCATCTTGTGGTTAATTTCGGTCTCATATTAAAGTATGCTTTCATTAGCAAAATGTAAATGTAATGTGTTTTTATTTTCAAATAGTCTTTAACTTCAAAACTCAAAGTCTCAATATGACCAAGTGTGATCATTAAACAGCAGAAGGATGTCATTTAATTAAAGTGACATGCGCTGCGCGCCACAAAATGAATGAGGCTCCACTCTGCACACACGCAGGCACCACACGCAAGCACACACGCACACACACCCACAACTAATGCTTGATTTTCATGCAGTGTGTCCAATAGTATCCATCTGCAGAGCAGTGTGTTTAGTGTATAAATGGCTGTGAACTCTCAAAGGATCTTTTTCTCTGAAGATTTCAGCTCACGAGTCGCAGCAAGTTTGATATAACAACCCCTTCAGAAACAGGAAGAACTTAACGTCTTTCAAAATAAGAGTCCCACTGAAATGATAGCTATATTTAACTGGATGTGTGAAATTGAAGAATTACAACAGAAAAATATTACTATTGTATAAAACTGTAATATTCAAAGTTGTAGCAATAATACTCATAACAATAATATATCATTAAATAGTTATATTATTATCGTAAACAATATCACAAAAGCTGAATACAAGTACTGAATATCAGCATATTGTGATTCAGCCATGGCAGCCTCAGGTATTCACATCGTTTTCATTTAATGTCTTCATTAATACTGTAAAACTCTGTGTGGCAGGGCGGAGGGCGGGGCCGGGTCGTGATCCTACGCACCCGGTTCCGTATTAGGCTAATCAAGCCTCTGAGGTTTAAAGGTCGACTGCAGAGTATCGTGCGGGAAAGAGAGATCGTATATGGACATGTCCGTCATGTGTGTGTTTATGTTGTCTTTTAAGTTTCTCATTAAAACTATTATTTATATTGAAAAGCCGGTTCTCGCCGCCTCCTTTCCATTGAATACCTTTACACATGACGGACATGTCCGCTAAAGATCTCTCTCTCCCGCACGATACTCTGCAGTCGGCCTTTAAACCTCAGAGGCTTGATTAGCCTAATATGGGACCGGGTGCGTAGGATCACGACCCGGCCCCGCCCTCCGCCCTGCCACACTCTGTTGTGCATCTTTTTTTGTTTTTGACCAAAAATAATTATTTATAAATCATTATATTTTCATTTGACCAAAGATGTACAGTATGTATTTGATTAAACACAATTTGATCATATCATTTAACATGGAATCCAGATAAATAAAAATAAATAAAATAATAAAAAGGCATAATTTTTATCTACAAGACTTTATGCAGTTCTTTTAGACAATAAATTTCAGTGTAATTGAATAAAAATCAGGGGTGCCAGGGCCAGTATAGTACCGAAGCCAATATTTTGGTATCGACGCAACCCTAGCACACATGAAGCGGATTCACTTTTGAAGTTGCTCTCAAGCGCTAGTGTGGATCCAGCAAACTCCAGACAGCCTGATTGGATGGTCATGGATTGACCATCATGTAACCTCTCAGAGGAAGTGAGTTTTGATCCTGGCTGATAGACATTTCAGAGGCAGAAATTATAAGAGTACTCGACCAGAAGAAAATGCTGAAATTTCGTGAGGTTAGTGAAAGTGTCTGAAAGAGTAAGATTTATGAGCGCTCCACAGGATGTTGGATTTGCTCAAGTTTAGTGAGGTATGTGAATTGCATCTGTTTAAATGAGGTCTCAGCATATGGTATATGATAGAAGTTTTATTGCTATTTGCCTTTTTATCATTTGACAAGACAATTAAAAGGTAACAGGGAACTGCTGAGGTGAGAAAGGGAGGGAAACACTCGAGCACTTTAACATTATGATCGGTGCATCTGTCGTGGCTCTTATACAGACCGTTTAAAGAACATGGTGTTGCACAAACGGGTCTAATATTGTGGTAACATGATGGCACGTAACAACCAAATTAACGGTGATTGGTTGTTTACATGTCTCAGACAGCTCCTTCACATGCAAGCAGGTGATTCTCAGCACCATAGTGGCCTTAAGAAACAAATCGGCAAATGAGAAAATTGAATTGCCGATGTAATTAAAAATATTGTCGGCCGATATATCGGTCGCCATTAATTCCTAGTCTTTATTTCACTGGATGGTAGAAATACAGTACAAACACTTTCTCAGATTCCATCTCCCTTACAACCAATAAGCCAAACACTGTGACACAGATGTCTGACAGAAGAAAACAAGATTAGCAAGAACACAGCTAGCTCACAGTCAGATTAAGAACCTGATGGTCACGAGTGTCTGAGCTCAGACTGAAGAGTTCAAGGCTTTATTTCAGAGACACTACTGAGCGGGGTTAAAATCAGACACAGCTCTGACTTCAGTTGTGAGTTTGCAATCTGAATTAAACATGATAAAAGACTACGTACATATATACTTGTCTTTCATTTTTCCTTACTGTAGAAACATTTGAAACTGCGATCAAGTTGAGGAAATGGAGAGTTTTGCTCTTGGGTTTTTCAGCTTCCAGAAAACTACTATTAGAGATAAGAGGGGAAAACTAGGCACTGTGGTTATTCAAATTCAGCGATAACACTTCCTGTTACAGCTCATCTAATGGGTAACAAAAACACTCTAAATGTTACTTCAGTGCATTGACACATACACACAATTGTACAGCTGTCGAATACTCCAGCAGCTGTTGAGCGTGAGTGCAATGCAACAGACTATCCATTCATATTCCTTTATAAATATTCCTTACTTGCAGGATTCCTTCCCAGCATTTCCACCATGCACAACTTCTACGCTCTTGCCTAATATTTCACAAAATTCCTATAGTACCACTCCGATGTCTAAATCAGTAGAAGCTATATTAAGACAGCGCTTTCTTCGTTCTTCCCAACCCAGTTTCCCATCAGCTAAGCTAACCCAGCAGCTAAGTTAATGCTCAAGCATGTACTGCATTTACAAGCAAATCTAATTTGAATCCAAATTTGCATAAGCTCGAAACACATTGCATTTACTGTAGGTGCAACATACTCTTTAGTAACTGCTTAGATATCAGTCTAAAAAAAGAATCAAAACTAAAACTAAGATTAGTTGCATAATTATCATGCTTAAAAAAGAACAAGGAATTTATATCCTCATAAATTCCCTCATCATGCTTTTTAAACTCATTTTAGATCCAGTCTTTGCCAAGAAAAAGGCAAACAACTAGAAACACCGGTACAAGTGGATGACCAATAAGTGTACACAAATCTCCCTTCGGCCACAGACGAACACAAAAGGATTAAAATACTACTACTACTACTAATAATAATAATAATAATAAAGACTATCTGCATTGGTTTTTGCAGATAACAGAGTTCCAAAAAGCAACTATCAGCATTGATATATTGGCAAAACTGATATATCAATCTACCTCTAATGACAGCATGGGCTATCTGCCAAATAGTAATGAAAACCATTAACATAAGAGTGATTAAAAAATAATATTACGTTTGAACCAATTGGGTATAGTGAAAATTACAGTGATCATAATTTTTTTTAAATTTAGGACCCATTTTATATTTGGTCTCTTTAACTATTATGCACTTAAGCATTTGATAAATATATTAATATTGCACTATACATTTCTAAAAGTGAACAACAATAATAACAATGATAATTGATCATCATTATTATTTTTACAAATTACAACAATATTTAAGTTGACTGGGTTCCAAAAACTGAAAAGTGGACAACTTGGTGGACAACTTAAAGAGTCCTTTAAAGTCCAGATACAAGTTGAAATAAATTGTGCAAAGAAAACTGGCTTCCTTTCTATTTTAAACTTTCACTAGAATTGCTATTAATTTTACTGCAACTGTGTCTGGTCCTACTCGACCCGCCATGAGCGAGATTCAAACCGGCGATCCCCGGCATGGGCATCGGACGCGTTAGCAAGGAGGCTAGAAAAGCCATGGCATGTAGCCTCGGTTGCTAGTGCATCTCTTACGGCCAGGAGAGTGAGGTTTACACACTGCACAACTATCACATACCAGCTGGCTCCCGTTACACCCACCCCTCTAAACCTCACTCCCATCTGGGTCATGGCACCAGTGTCACTGGTCCTACTCGACCCGCCCAGAGCGGGATTCTAACCGGTGATCCCAAGCATGGGAGTCAGACATGCTAGCAAGGAGACTATAAAAGCCATGGCCTCTAGCCTCGGTCACTCATGTGTCTCTTCAGGCCAGGAGAGTGAGGTTTACACAGTGCACAGCTATCACGTACAAGCTGGATACAGTTACACTACATTATCCATAGACTAGTTAACAATAAGTTTTTCTTCATAGGCTATACATTTAAATAATGTGTAGTTAAGGTTTGTGCTTCTTTACATATAAAAGAGTACTCCCAATTGTATCACAGAGTGAGGTATAGATATTATAAACTGATAATGAAAACAACAACACTGGTATCGGATCGGGATCGCCAATACTGAGATTTCAGATATCATAAGAGAAAGAGTGGTATCGGTGCATCCCTAATTGGTCTATCCAACCATTAATTTACTAGGAAACTGGTGGCAGAAAACTTTTGTCAAATGGCATTCAGCTCAACATGCCTGTGCTTTATTCTCACTGCGTTCATTTCTCTGCAGAGCTTACACAATTACTTTCTTTGTATGCAATTCTTGACCTGTCTGTCACACACCAAGTGACTCCAATTCATCACATCGCTGAGATTGCCAGCGACAGATGGCTCAACCGTTCGTCACACGATCCCACTGCTTTTTACAATGCTTTCTGCATTGAGACCAGTCATGCAACCTACTGTACACTTATTGCAGTGTGCACTCAATGGTACTGCTGAAACAACCCACTCAAAGGTCAATGGGACTGAACTGGTATTAGTAAGATTAGAGACATACTGCAAGACGCTGACCCAACTGCATTGACAATAAAATAAATAAAACCTGTATTTTTACACTTGCACAAGTGTGCACGAGTGATAGTTCACCCAACAATTAATTTACTCACTCTCATGTGGTTTCAAACCCATTTGACAGTCTTTCTCCCATGGATCTCAAAAGATGTTATGTTAGTCTTCATTGAATCTTTCTTCTACACCAGGGGTCAGCAACGTTTTTGACACAGAGTGCCATTTTTTATTTTCTGGTCAATGGCTGTGCCGAAAGCATGACGTGATTCCCGCTGTGTGCACAAGCCATACGCGCATCACAAGCCAATCACATTTTTGAAACACTGAATGTAGGCTGTCATCCGCACAGCCTGACTGAAGCAAAGCGTGCACGTTTACTCGCACGATTAACCGAACGTGAAGTGCTGTCGACTCGTGATGCGTGAATGGCTTGCACGTGCTACATGAGTCTGTTGGGTACTGCAGTCTCGTCACATTTTAACTTTTTATTTAGACTCCCATTCAGCTCATGAAATCCCACTGCATGATCATGAGGAAGGATTACATTAAGATGTAGATTGGAATGCAGGTGCGGAATATATAAATAAAATAGTCTACTCCTCTCTCGCCGTTGCAGGCGTACCAGTGAGTACCCGTCCGCGTGCCAATGCTGGCATGCATGCCATAGGTTGCCAACCCCTGTTCTATACCATGAAAGCGAATGTGAAAAAAAAAGATGTTGGGCATTGTTTTTGTCTCATTTCACCAAAGAAAGATTTTTAGAAGATTTTTTCAGCTCTGTAGGTCCTATACAATGCAAGTGAATGGGTGCCAAAATTTTGAAGCTCCAAAATCCACATAAGGGCAACATAAAAGTACTCCATAAGTCTCCAGTAGTTAAATCCATACCTTCAGAAGCAATATGATAGGTGTGAGTGAGAAACAGATCAATTTTCAAGTCCCTTTTCCTTCACTTTCTCCTTCCGTTTTCGGAAAAGGAGAATTTATGATAAAAAAAAATTACTTAAATATTGATCTGTTTCTCAAATCACACATATAATTTAGTGTCTTAACATATAAATGTAACCACTTGAGTAATATGGATTACTTTTATGACTCCTTAATGTGGACTCCTTTGGAGCTTCATAATTTTGGCACCCATTTACATGCATTATATGGACCTATACAGAGCTGAAATATTCATTTGTGTTCTGTAGAAGAAAGTCATATACAGTGAGGAAAATAAGTATTTGAACACCCTGCTATTTTGCAAGTTCTCCCACTTCGAAATCATGGAGGGGTCTGAAATTGTCATCGTAGGTGCATGTCCACTGTGAGAGACATAATCTAAAAAAAAAATCCAGAAATCACAAATGTATGATTTTTTAACTATTTATTTGTATGATACAGCTGCAAATAAGTATTTGAACACCTGAGAAAATCAATGTTAATATTTGGTACAGTAGCCTTTGTTTGCAATTACAGAGGTCAAACGTTTCCTGTAGTTTTTCACCAGGTTTGCACACACTGCAGGAGGGATTTTGGCCCACTCCTCCACACAGATCTTCTCTAGATCAATAAGGTTTCTGGGCTGTCGCTGAGAAACACGGAGTTTGAGCTCCCTCCAAAGATTCTCTATTGGGTTTAGGTCTGGAAACTGGCTAGGCCACGCCAGAACCTTGATATGCTTCTTACAGAGCCACTCCTTGGTTGTCCTGGCTGTGTGCTTCGGGTCATTGTCATGTTGGAAGACCCAGCCTCGACCCATCTTCAATGCTCTAACTGAGGGAAGGAGGTTGTTCCCCAAAATCTCGCAATACATGGCCCCGGTCATCCTCTCCTTAATACAGTGCAGTCGCCCTGTCCCATGTTCAGAAAAACACCCACAAAGCATGATGCTACCACCCCCATGCTTCACAGTAGGGATGGTGTTCTTGGGATGGTACTCATCATTCTTCTTCCTCCAAACACGGTTAGTGGAATTATGACCAAAAAGTTCTATTTTGGTCTCATCTGACCACATGACTTTCTCCCATGACTCCTCTGGATCATCCAAATGGTCATTGGCAAACTTAAGACGGGCCTTGACATGTGCTGGTTTAAGCAGGGGAACCTTCCGTGCCATGCATGATTTCAAACCATGACGTCTTAGTGTATTACCAACAGTAACCTTGGAAACGGTGGTCCCAGCTCTTTTCAGGTCATTGACCAGCTCCTCCCGTGTAGTTCTGGGCTGATTTCTCACCTTTCTTAGGATCATTGAGACCCCACGAGGTGAGATCTTGCATGGAGCCCCAGTCCGAGGGAGATTGACAGTCATGTTTAGCTTCTTCCATTTTCTAATGATTGCTCCAACAGTGGACCTTTTTTCACCAAGCTGCTTGGCAATTACCCCGTAGCCCTTTCCAGCCTTGTGGAGGTGTACAATTTTGTCTCTAGTGTCTTTGGACAGCTCTTTGGTCTTGGCCATGTTAGTAGTTGGGTTCTTACTGATTGTATGGGGTGGACAGGTGTCTTTATGCAGCTAACGACCTCAAACAGGTGCATCTAATTTAGGATAATAAATGGAGTGGAGGTGGACATTTTAAAGGCAGACTAACAGGTCTTTGAGGGTCAGAATTCTAGCTGATAGACGGGTGTTCAAATACTTATTTGCAGCTGTATCATACAAATAAATAGTTAAAAAATCATACATTGTGATTTCTGGATTTTTTTTTTAGATTATGTCTCTCACAGTGGACATGCACATACGATGACAATTTCAGACCCCTCCATGATTTCTAAGTGGGAGAACTTGCAAAATAGCAGGGTGTTCAAATACTTATTTTCCTCACTGTACATCTGGGATGGCATGAGGGGGAGTAAACAATGATAATTTTCCTTTTTGGGTGAACTATTCCTTTAAGCTCAATTAACAGCATTTGAAAATTATGCAAACATCGTGGTTACAGTAAGGCACTGTAAAGCGAACGTGGCCAGTCCTTAACAGGGTTCCCACAATGTTCAAGGCACAAATTTCCAGGATATTTCCAGGACATTCTGGATGTCCAACAAGTGTAATAATTAAGCATAAACACATGTCCCTTTAAATCAAGCTATTATTTTGGCGTTTGTGTTTTTGACGATAGTTTTTCACCTCCAGATAAGCAGTTTGGTCCATGGCCCAATGTGAATATTAATCCCCATAAAGCAGTTATTCAATTAAATAAATACATAGTCTGTGTTCTGTATCACTTTTAAAGCTAAACTCTTGAAAATGTTGAAACTGTTTTAACTACCTCACTGGCTTATTCATCTAAAATGCACTTAACTTAAAGGGTATTATATGATCAAATTAACATTCCCTTTTTAACCTCATAATTTACCTGAAGTCACAAGACATCTGTGAAGCCACACCATTCAACCATGCGTTCATCTGACCATTCAACATGGCACCTGACACCGATTACCATAACTGCTAACCAGGATCAAAACTAAAACTCAAAATAAAAAGTGGACAAAGACAAACGCTTTAACTAGGCCAGCCTAGTTTTAGTTTAAACCGTGTTCTTTGTCTACAACCACAAACTCACACGACTTGAACAATAAACAGGTTTAACCAGCCACGGAAATCCAAAAATGAGCAAATTCCCTCATTTGTTGAATGTCGGTAGAGTTGCAGTTCATAAAAATAGGCTAGTTACACAAATCTCTCCATTTACATGAAGCTTTAGAAAGCATTTGAGCTAGCCTACATGATGTACAAGATCTTTCATTTCTGTATGCAGGTTTAACATATACGGGACCACATGAAAACACAGAGAGAAAGGATGAATTTGAGGTTGGAAACAGCACTCTAGTTCCACCTAGTAAATTCTTCATCTTGTGAGCTCACCTGAGTGAATAGGTATAGCCGGTGTTATCCGGAGTACAGTGCGGAGGAGTATACGTGTGCAGGCGGGAAAAATCCATGGCAATTCCTTGAGCACGCTGTGAAGATCAAACGAAAAAAGAAATATAGACATCTAAAGCCACACTGACAACTAACGTGTGATGGGTGTGCCTTTAAAACAGCATGTTAACATTAAAGCTACACCCACAAAAGCATGCATACTATGGGCGCACACACACACACACACACACACACACACACACACACACACACACACAAATTCAGCCTGCCTCTGGGAGTAATCTTGAGAAGAATTTTGTGTCGTCTGCTCCAGGTGATTAAACATGGAGACAGTTCTTACTTTACACTATAACTCTTTCAGAGTAAATAGTGCGCTTTAAGGTGTAAACACTTCAGCCTAAAGTCCTGTCAATCAAACAGGATGTTTTAGATAAACAGACAACGTGAACACACTGTTTTACATTGAAAGATCAAAGCTCTCAAAAGGCAAAAATGTCCCTGAAATTCAAGACTGTAAATCACAATTATTATTTCCTTGATATTAATTGTTCCATGACTGTGAAAACCCTGTAAACCCTTAAAATCCCACTGAATGAAACTGTGCCATTTTTAACTAAATAAAACAAACAAACGTAAAGATTCATGCATTTCATAACATTCCATTGAATAGAATTGTCATTTTTACCCAAATTAAACTGATAAAACAAAAACATAATTTTAAGTTTTATGCATTTCAATTTCATAATAAATGTCAATCGATTTAATTGAGTAATCTTTAACAAAATAAAGAACCCTAAACATTTTGTGTATGTTTAATTCAGGACAATGGGTTTATATATTTTGTACAATTTGTTCTTGGAAAAACGAATGCTTTGCTGTGCGTAGTAATCTGTGAACCTGCAAACTATAACCAGACATAAATGATTTTGTTTCAACTTCAATCCAGGAGATTACAGAACACATTAGCAAGTAGAGACGAAAAGTCAGCTGAAATGAAAGAGTTTTAAACAAACCTATTCAGTATTTAAAAAGGACAAGACTATTGGATCATGTACCCTAATCTTCAGATATTAACATGTGTCAAAGTCTCGACCACTAACAGAGCAGGTGCACCTTATTCACGCTAGCGCCATCTTTGATTTTTGAGGGGAATGACAATGAGGTTGTGAGGGCTAGACTTATAGTCTCTATATACAGCTTTATACCGTTCGTGCCGTTGAAGAGACTTGAGTAAATCTCTCACAGCATCATTGTCATTCCCATTAAAAATCAAAGATGGCGCTAGCATGATTAAGGTCTATTCTTAATCTCTGTGGCTAAATATCAGAAGTTGACCGTCTTTATTTTGTTAATAATTTCTCTAAATTAGAGGTCAACCGATAGTAGATTTTGCCGATGCCGATAACTAAGGAGGCTGAAAAGGCAAATAGCTTTTAAAAATAAATAAAAAATATTCAGATAATTAAAATGCATTACATTCTTGTAGCAGAAGAGTTCATCATTGATAAGAAAATACAAAAAGCGGCTTTAGAATACAATGTATTGTTTACTACCATATTATTGATCATAAGTCAATCATTGACACACAGTTCACAGCAATCCATTACACGAGTGAATTTGTCAATCAGTTGGAGATTTATTATGAGGGCTTGTTTAAGGATGTACACCTGCGTCAGACATGCTTGTGTAGCGTCTCGTGTGCGTTGCGTCATAAACATAAATGTTTAGGTCACTGTGTCAAGTTAAATATAGTTTAATACTCAATCTTTAAACACATCTTGAGATCCCTTAGTTCACATTTGTACTCCTTCAAGTGTTTTGAACGCAAGAACGTAACGCATGTTTGTGTTGTTCTGGTGATGAAGGGTTGTTTTCTTCATTGTATAAACAGTGTGTTGCTCACACAGCTGAAGTTTCACTTACTGCCCTCTGGAGTAAACAGGTGGTACTACAAGCTTGCATTCCTCAGCAATCTTCCTTATTATGGTCCGGGGGCAGTGCGATTAATTGCGTACATTTCTGGTAAAATTAATCGCACTGAATTAACACGTTAAATCGACAGCCCTAATATATATATATATATATATATATATATATATATATATATATATATATATATATATATATATATATATATTTGTAGTACATAATTGATTTGATTTATTTTGTATTTTATTTATTTTTCCCTGTTAACTGCAATTTCTTTCAGATTTTACTATGTTGAAATGTCTGCATATGAAGATTTTGTAATATTGTGTGTATATATATAAAAAATATACTACTACTACTAATAATAATAATACAATATATAAAAGTATAAGTATCACATATACATTAATAGTAGTATAAAATTAATAACAGTAGCTTGTTTTGCTTGCAACTGGTTATTATAAACAATTATAAATACTTGATAAGTTCTGCAAGTAGCAGTAAAATAAGGTAATCATATAAAATGTATAATAAATATTAGATATAAATAAAATATACAGAACTAAAATTCTATATATAGATTATATAATTTATGTAACCTACGACTACTACTAATATAATTGCATATATAAAATACACATTTTTTGTCATTCCTTACTATGAAAGACGGAGACATTGAGGCTAATGAGTCCAAAAGGAATAAAATCCCAGATGCAGTTTATTGTTCAACCAAAATCCCAATAATAACCAGAGAAATTAAAATGTGGTGCGTAATGTGGAACTTTTAACTATAAATAAGCCGGAAACTCATTGGGTACTCTTTATAAATAACAGAGACTCCATTAGTGTAAGTATTCACCAAATTAAGCTTTTAATAGCCTCATTTCACCAGATGAGGAATAAAATATCAGCAACCAGGGGTGTAGATTCCAGGGGGGATGGGGGGGGTAACACCCCCAATAATCAAAACAAGTGATTACAGATATATGAAAAGACAATATACAGTATATCTAACATAAGCTGTTATGTTATGAGGGGAGGTAAGGACGCAATTCTTTTAAGATGCCGCAAAATTGCTTGTTCAGTACAGTACGGAGCAACAATCAGGATGGACTAGCCAAACAAAAGCAACGACTATATCAAAGCATCAGGGAGAATAGGAAAACACAAGTTATATTTATTGTTGGGATTTTGTGATAAAATTGACATAATTTGAAGGCGGAGACTAAAATGGAGTTCCTCCTAAACACTTCTTCTAGTTAAAATAATGGAGTGCGACACATTTGCTGATATGTACCATATGTACTGCATATAACCATATATTATATGCAGACTACATGCAGTTTGGAACAAAGACAACTATGTTGGTGTTCTCTGAAATAGAAAGTCCCCACCAAACTGAATACAGTATGGCGGTGGGACAAAAGAATGGGAACCACTGCTCTAAATGATTGTGTTCTGTCTCCAAAAACTCAAGACCCAGCAAAAATGATCACCAATACCCAAGAGACAGGCTGAACCCCCAAAACTGGCATTCCACAAGCCCAAACAAGCACAGCTATGTCCCAAACATTCCACACTGATATACCAATAGAACAAGTCAATGGTGAAAGCCAGAAGCTCATTTTCTCTGTGCAGAACACAGTCAAAACAGTCAGGCATTGTTTGAATCTTCAAACAATTGATTCAGATTTACTGCCTCATGCACTTCTGCACGCAATTTGCATCTTTGTGCTAATGGACAACGTGGATTTGCCTTTACAAACACGATAGACGTGCAACTCTTCAGATTTGACGTCTCAAATTTGTCCCTTCTGCAACGTGGGTTGCGCTTCAAACACCAATGAGCTGCTGCCTACGTCCATTTGGGAATCGTAGAGGCGTTCCGAACAATTGAATCGACTCGCATACGAACATTCCGAACATTTGAATCGACTCGCATACGAGCGTTCCGAACATTTGAATCGACTCGCATACGAGCGTTCCGAAGCGCGCGTTCGATTCAATTGTTCTGAACAAGTCAACGATGCCCAAAAGTGGCATCTAGGTAGGCAGCTCACTAGGTTTTGAGCCGCAGCCTAGGATTGCAACATTGTACCAGCGCAATGTTTTAAACGCGTAAATACGTTCTTGCGCACTTTAATAGTGTTTACATCAGGGGCTTATATAAGACCATGACATTTAATGCATTACATATAATATATAAACAAATGCCCGACTGCGTGCAAGACAATGGAGGGCCGTTTGCCTTTGGCTGTCAAGAGTTTGGAAAGAAATGAGCTTCACTGACTGTCTCCCATTGACTAGACCATACATCTTAAATATAAATAATATAAATAAAATCATTTATCCGTGCATATGGCTTGATGTAAACCATACATAAACAAATAAACATGCCACCACTTGCCAGTTTGACCATCAGTGTCTATAATCTCATGTTGTTTTGAAAATAATCCAGTTGAGAATTGACAACCCAATCCGAGGATGCGCAAAATGTGTGCCGCATATCGGCCAAAAATAAAGAACAATAAAAATATATTTATTATATAATCAAAAACTCAGTATTGAGGCTCCACAACCTTCGTGGGAAGAAACAAAAGTTATGAGCTCGTCTCACATACACTTCCAAGGAAAATCCCAAAATGGCTTCCATAACAGAAGCCAGACGGATAAAGCAGTGAGAGCGCCCCGCCCACTTTCAAGTCTCATGAACTGTCAATCAAGCGGTGTCCTTTAAATCTATTGGCGGAAAGACAAAAGCCGCGCCTTCCCGATCTACGTCACAAAGCCTTGGCTATATTAAGATCCAGGCGCGCCAGTTTGTTAAAGGGCCGGAGGATTCACCTCAATGCGAGGCTGCTGCGGTAGCGTCACTATCTCACGCCAAATGTAGTTTCACATATCACTTTAAATTCGACTTAAATTACTTAAGTATACCACAGACCATGTGTTTTTACGTGAGAAGAACACCGTATGTCAAAAGTATTGTTTCACTGGTGAAATGATTGGAATTCATTGAGTCTGCCTATTTTATTCAACAATTTGACTTAAAGGGATAGTTCGCGCAAAAATTTAAATTCTCTAAAATTAATTATTTACTCACCCTCATGCCATCCCATATATGTATGACTTTCTTTTTTCTGCAGAACACAAATTAAGATTTTTAGAAGAATATCTCAGCTCTGCAGGTCCTTACAATGCAAGTGAATGGTGACCAGGACTTTGAAGCTCTAAAATGTACATAAAGAGAGCATAAAAGTATTCCATAAGAGCCAAGGGTTCAAATCTATAGCTTCAGGAGCAATATGTGATAGGTGTGGGTGAGAAACAGATCAATATTTAAGTCATATTTTATAGTAGATGGCGATATGCACACAGAATGTGAATTAATTGCCCATAAACAATGAAGAATGTGAAAGTGGAGATTGATAGTAAAAAAATACTTTGATCTGTTTCTCACCCACACATATCATATAACTTCAGAAGACATGGATTTAACCACTGGAGTTGTATGGATTACTATAATGAGGTGTTTGTGCATTTTGGGGCTTCAAAATTTTGATCACCATTCACTTGCATAGTGAGGACCAACAGAGCTGAGCTATTCTTCTAAAAATCTTAATTTCTGTTTTGCAGAAGGAATTAAGTCACACGCATCTGGGATGGCATGAGAGTGAGTAAATGATAAGTGAATTTTCATTTTTGCATGCAATACCCCTTTACAAATCAGTACACCACAATAAAAGCAAGAACTGACTTTAGACAACAATAAAATATCCCAATCTGACACCGATACTCAAAGCCCTTAAAAAGGTCAACATACAAAATAAAACAAAAAGTCCACCCATTATACAATGCCTAAAAAAATTCATCCAGTGCTTCCATTTGGCAGTCACAAACCCAAAGCACTGTACAAAATATTGCACAATCATTTGCAAATGATTCAACAGCAGCAATCGACCAAGACTTATAATTTGGACTCTGATCCCCAAAGATAAACCTAAGATTCAACCTTAAGATTGGGGGGGAAACAGTTGCAGTAGAATGCACATTCAGTACGTAAAAGAAGAACATCAAAAAATACACAAATGTTCTGCACTCATTTAGTAGATCTACAACTCTTTAAGAAATGACACTTGCCCCCAAACAATGCTTTGCATTCTTATGATTTATAGCATGTAAAAGCAGATGACTGTGTCAGCTTTTATGCAAGCCCCAGTCAAAAGTACAGGATATACCCTCCATACACTAAACACTTCAGTAAATACTTCAAGGCTACAATACACGACGACGACCATCTACTGGTCAATGAGAATACTGCGCAAATTACATTAAACAAGCCAAGTTGAACATATTTGAACAGGGAATGTACAGGACAGGGTTGAGTTGCATGAAATTGCATGAAATATTACATTAAAGCTCACATTACACATTCAGTTCTGCTTAGAGAACAAAATAATGTTGCAAACACCTACCTTTCAGATGCATAGGGATGCAATACTTTAAAAGGCGATAGGTTTTGACTATAATGTAAGAAATAAAATATGTGCATTATATAGACTATATGTAGAGTTCAGCATTAAATACGTTTCCCTGTATTATAGCCATTATACCGCTATACTGCACTATGTTATTAATCAGTGACGATACTATTAAATAACAGTTAACTACAAAAATAAGTCAGCCACTTACTGTTTCTTCCTGAGTTACTTCTGCAAACACACTCGGGCGGCGTCAGTGGTCAAAGTCCACTGCAAGTGACCTGTCGCTATACCTTCCTTCAAATACAAACCATTCACACAGATTTAACAATGGAATCGACGACTTAAATTATTACTGTAGCAGGACAACTCTCAGCTGAAATGACTGTCTGTCTTGACTCTTGAGATTGAATGCGAGTCAAGTTCAACAACATTTCCACGCGGTAATGGGTTTGTTTGAGCGGCGGAGAGGCGCGCACTGTGAGCCATGTGAGGAAAGCCGCGCCCTTGGGTGGAAGCCACGCCCACGCGCATGACGGTTTCCAATCTGCGTTCTCGTCTGTACTTGCTTTTTTGTGGATTTGTGAAATGTCATTGTATTTTTATTGTATTTTATTTATTTATTTATTTATTGATAGCCCCCAATCTTTTGGAGGCATTACAAATCATTTCTTCTTCTATGTCTTTTATCTATTTATTTTATTTTATTTGTATTACATCATTTATTTGATCTATTTATTTTGTATTGTTTTTACATTTATTTTCCTGTTAACTACATTGTTGAAACGATATTGTAATATTGTAACATAAATAAAAATAATATATATATATATATATATATATATATATATATATATATATATATATATATATATATATATATATTAAGAATAATATCTAATAAGAATAATATAATATATTAAGTATACGTAAAGTTAAGTATACACTAATAATAGTATAAAATAAAAATGTCTTGTTTTACTGAGACAATTATAAATACTTGGTAGTTCTGTAAGTAGCAGAAAAATGAGGTAATAATAATATTAATAATATAAAATGTAGAATAAATATTATATATATATATATATATATATATATATATATATATATATATATATATATATATATATATATATATATATATACATATAAATAAAAATATACATTGCTACAATTATATATGTCATTTATGAAACCTACAACTACTGCCACTACTACAAATATAATTATATGTCTGTGTGTATATATATATAAATAACAGTTAGTTCCGGTCCTCGAATCTGATTGGACGAGAGACGTTCCATGAGCACTGATGGACTGACAGCATCAGCACTCGGATGCTTCACTGTGTGTATCACTCCGCTTGTGTTCGTGCTGTTCTAAACTAAAGTGTAAGAGCAGTGCAGATGTGTTAAGAGCTACTGTGTCTTTTTTTTTTACATTACATATGTTAGCCAGCAGATGGCAGCAAAAGATCATTTTTGTGTGTAATATGAGCCAGTTGGTGACGTGAAGTGAATCTGAGTCAGCCGTTCACATGCGTGATCGCTTACTACACTTACAACACTACACTACAAAAGCAGGGAAATAGCTTTAAATGAACAACTTCAGCATTATAGCTCATAATCAGCTGCTCATCACAGCTGAGAGACACAACAGACTTATTAATTACACAATGTGTGCTGTTTAAAATGGCGGAGGACATTGCACTTTCTATAGTGATCGACTCTTGCTTGGATACATAGGGGCTTGGATGCTATTTTTTCACTGAGAAAGCTGATCTTCAGAACGCTGACAGCATCTCTGATTGGGTGTGGCAACAGGTGAATGCACATGCTCCGTGTCTCTCTCTCTCTCTCTATCACAAGTCGTGATACTATTTCTGAAGTGACATTTTTGAATTGCTAACGGAGGCTTGAGAGCATCATTTGGTTTGAATCAGCAATATACACATGTATATATACAATTACATATAAATGAATAATAATATAATAACATTAATAATAACTAATAATATATATGAATGAGAGTAGTTTGTTTTGCTTGCTACTGGTAATTATAGACAATTATTAGGTCATTTAATAAGCATCTTAATATCTGTGCTGTACTCATACAGTCTTTAAAAAACTCAATAATGAATTCTTGTTTTTTTCATATATATATTTATTACTGTAAATATAAAAATTGGAAAGTACGTTAAACCTTTATCATTAGTAGAATAATTAATATAGATTGTAATTAAACATAGACTAATAGCCGATAAAGATTGTAATTATTACTTGGAATTAATTAATGTATTTATTTATTATTTTTCTATTTATATGAAGTACATATATAGTACATTTATATGCCTATTGTTTAATTATGTGAAAATTGGGAGTCACGGGTTGCTGAGTGACTCCAGCCAGGTCTCCTAAGCAACCAAATTGGCCCGGTTGCTAGGGCGGGTAGAGTCACGCTGGGTTAACCTCCTCGTGGTTGCTATAATGTGGTTCTCGCTCTTGGTGGGGCGTGTGGTAACTGAGATTCGTCCTCCACCATCCGGATTGAGGCGAGTCACTACACCACCACGAGGACTTAGAGCACATTGGGAATTGGGCATTCCAAATTGGGGAGAAAACAACTCTCGCACATGTGTCCTGCCTTGTTTTTGTCGCCTGTTGCGTGCATCGCAAGGCAAATGCCACATGCCTAGGTTTTGTTTAGTGTGAGAGTGCGTGGCATCGCTTTGTTTGTCGGTTGGCATGGGCATATATTGCCTTACTGTCTTGGTGATGTGCGCTCGTGCCATTCGGGTGTTTTGTTGTCTTGTGAGAGCATGTGGCTTTGTTTTATTTCTGTATTACCATGTGTCTCTCTGTCTTAAGTCATACCCCGCCTCCTTGTTTGCTTATTATTAGTTCATTTTCCTCACCAGTCCCTGTTAACCTGTTTGACTCCTCGCATGTGTGCTGTCCAGTGCCAGTTTGTCTTGTGTGCTTGTGTATCCAGTCGGTCTTTAATGTTCCAGTCGGTCTAGTCTTGTTGGTCAGTTGGTCCTGTTTTTTATTACCATCCCTACCTCGGTCCAGTCAGTCCTGTTTCCTGTTTCCCCTGCCCACATTATATTTCCTTTGTGTTTACTTTTATTGTTTCTCCCTCTTGTGGAAGTTTGTGTTCCAAAATTCCGGAGCCTCATCCTCTGCACATCCTGACATTAACAGCGCTCGCTACAGCAGATCTGGGATGGAATCTAATCGCAAGTGATCCTCCCTATGCCCTACTCACTCCAAGGTGCAGAGCCCTTGAAGTGGGTACTCTGAAAGGAACACGGCATTACTGTATGAACGTACCCTTCATCTTATGGAAGGGCCCATTCATTTAGTCACTTTCGTTTGAAACAAGCTTTCGAGTGCCCTTTGAGGGAGCAAAAATGTAATTTTGAATTCGCCCCAGAGCATCAAAGTGGCATCATGGAGTATCAGCAGTTTTTTTCAACCCCATCCCATAAAAAGTCGCACATAATTTACGAGTTGGCTATTTCGTATGGTCACGTACGATGTTGTTCACATAAACTCGTGCGGCTTCATCGCGTCCAAATTCCCGGATGTCTAATGTGGAAGTAAGCACGAGTTCAGCGCACGAGGCGTTAAGGACATGCTTATTGATATTATGCCCTCACCCAAACCCCTTATCTAAACTTAACCGATCAGTAGAGTGTGTAAACATGATCGGAAGCTGTTGTGTGTGACAGAAGCAAGTCATTGTGGCGTATTAGATGGAAACGATGTCCAGCGACGTCATTGGCTGTAGTGAAAGTCGTGGGATTTCAAACAAGTGCAGTCGCATGATATCATACGAATTAGCCAAATTTAGAAAAGTCGTACAAATCCTGACGATTTCCACGCTAAAAGCTTTTTTCTCCAGGCCATAACTTGATATTAATTTAATATGTGAGTGAAATAATATGTTTTGTATTCTACTCGCGAACTTTCCGATCGGCACGATGATTTGACCGTATGTTTGACTGTTTGTGTAGATTAAATAATCATATTTCATAAGTTCTGACTTCTAAATTGTCCTCAAATTAAAAAGCATCTGGTAAGAGTTTGCTATATTGCCTGCATGCACTGTTAAGTGATTAAAACGACACCAATTGTGTGTTATTGAGGCGAGTATAGTTATTGATTATTTTGATGATTTCTTTATCAGCACAGAACATCAAAAGTATGCCAAAACATGTTTACGTTTGATTATTTAGGCGACTCAAGAGCATGTATACAGATACATCCTCATTTATGTTCTGCCTGGCAACACGAATAATAAACACTATTGTGGCAGCGGGGGCGTGGTCAAGCCCCCTTTACCGCTTTCTCTCCCGATCGGGCGCTTGACCACGCCCCCGCTGGCACAGGGGCGTGGTCAAGCGCCCCCCCGCTGCCACAACTATGTTACAAACTTTTGACATGTTTACATACTTTGAACTCATTTTTGATGCTACAATAATTTAATAAATACTTTAGAATCCAGAAATTAAATTGCTTGCACTTGTTTATTTATGAAACCTGTATTTTGCATTTTGGCTGTGCAAACCAACACAGGTCAGATGAAAACACTGTCATGATCGGTCATAGCACTCCAAGATACCATGTTTTTACTATGACACATGTCAAAAACATGAGATTATTAGCTACAAACCATGTCTGAGAAAAAAAGTAAATTTAAATAATGGAAAAAATGTGCTGACAAACACACCACTACACATAACAGTGAAATGCAAATAATATAATTTGATTACTGTACCTGCATTTGTCATTTGTTTAGCAACTGTAAAAGCCTTTATGATGGCCTTATCAGCATTGTGGCTGCTGTATTGTTCATCTATAGAAGGAATTGGGATGATCAGTCCATTACTATACTTTTAAGTAATAACACTATCTCAGTCATTTTACATTGCAGTATTTTATTCCAGTTGTGTAGATTACTGTATCATAACAATGGACAGCTGTGAGGAATTCTGCAGTCAATGATGCGCCAGATGACCTGCAGTACCGCACCTGCTCAAGGGGTGGCGCACTCTCTCATCTGAAAGGACAGTTCCTGCTCCAGTTGTGAGTATTTGAAAAATATAACAATATATTGTATTTAGATTTGTCCATCATTTTTGGGTGGCACACTATACTTTGCTGGTATATTGGAGCAGTGGCTCAGAAGTTAAAGCTCTGGGTCACTGACCAGAAGGATGGCAATGTTTGGGTTCTTGAGCAAAGCCCTTCACCCTATCTGTATCATGGCTGACCCAGCTTAGCTGGAATATGTGACAACAAATGGCTTGTGATTTGAAGAGGGTGCTTTGAAAAAACCTTTAATAGGAGTAAGTGGAGAAAGCAAATGAGGAATGAGGTGGTGTGATTCGTGGTGAAAGATTTGGGCTGGTAACTCAAAGGTTCTGTTCAAACCCCAGAGAGAGCCAATTCACAACCAATCAACACTGAGTCATCGTAAAGGGCGATGGTGCCAGTCAGATCTGCTAAATGAAGAATTATCGAACATAATACCAGGAATGTAGTAGCGGTTGAAAAAGAGAAATAAGCAAGAAAGTAGTCAATTAGAAGACACTTTTATCCCAAATTTCCTCAAGGTACAGGGATGATTTTCATTGGGGAACAGAGCCAACAACCTTCCGAATACCAGGTCTGAACTTGAGCTACTACCATCACTACAATGATCAGTTTTGGAGTTTTCATTGAGAAGAAAGTTTCCTCTCAACAGTTTGTGTCTATCCCTTTGATCAGACCTGGGCAACTTACGGCCCGCGGGCCGGATCCGGCCCTTCACATGGATTAATTTACGCAGCTCATTTATCCTAAAAGTGTTTTTGTTTTTCATTGGATATTTTAGTTATCTTGCATTGGGACCAAACGCGCCTCCACAAGCATTTATCATGCTCAGAGTTGCCAGATAAGCAACAACAACTTGCGCAAATCGAAATATATTCCGCCTAATGTTATACTTATTTAGCGCATCCATGAGTGCGCTCTTTCTAGCTCTCGCTTTCCCCTTTGAACAAATTTATCGATCTGTAGTGCAATATTCTGCTCAAGGAAAAGTGTTATACGGCCACTCTGTGCCCATTCTTGAGGCTGCTTGTGATGTTTGGTGCTAATAGTTTGTGAGTAAACGTTCTTAGTGATGAAATTAAATGTAAAAGCAGATCTCGGCATCATTTTTTTTTTTCTCCTTTTCTCCCCAATTTGGAATTCCCACTTCCCAATGCGCTCTAGGTCCTCGTGGTGGTGTAGTGACTCGCCTCAATCCGGGTGTCAGAGCAATATTTTAGTCATTTTTTAAAAACTCAAAATCTCCACTTTCACTTTCACTTTCTTCTTTTTTGTTTTTGGCGATTTATACATATTACCTCCTACTGGTCAGGGCAGGTCAAAGGTGGAGATTTATAGTTAAAACTGACAAAAATATTGATCTATTTCTCACCCACACCAATTATATAGCATCTGAAGACATTAATTAAATCACTGGAGACATATGGATTACTTTTATGCTGCATTTATGTGTTTTTTTTTTTGGGCTTCTGGTCACCATTCACTTGCATTGACCTACAGAGCTCAAATATGTGTCTAAAAATCTTCAATTTTGTTCTGCAGAAGAAAGAAAGTCACATCTGGGATGGCATGAGGTTGAGTAAATGATTCATTTTTGGGTGAAATATTCTTTAAATTGAAACGTTTACCTGTAAAATATGATCTCCAAAAATATTTTTTACGTGTTAACTGTATATATTTTTTCTTATCATTATATTTTCACTATTATTCTCACCCAGTGAGAAAGCTAAAGGTGACTGCGAAATGTTGATATATTCTAAATATTTCACAATCCTATATGCAGATTTTGTTTTATTTTTTTACTGTTAAAAACTATATATGAGATACGTATGAGATATAGAGGTATAAATATATCTCATGGTTTCTAACCAGTCTATAGAATAAAGCACAATAATGTCATTTTTTATTTTCACATTTTTATATTTTTACAATTTTGCACTTACTGTTACTAACTTATTAATGACCCTGTTTAAAAATAAATAAATAAAATGCTGAATTGGCATTATGTGTGTGTATATATATATATACACACACACACACACACACACACACACACACACACACACACACACACACACACACACACACACACACACACACACACACACACCAGGATGAATGACTCGACTGTGTCTTTACTCTTTAGGTTTTCCAGTTTGGATTTGCCCTCTCCCTCAATACAGGCTCCTGTTGTTTACATAAGAGGACTAAATCAAAGCACAGGATAAACTACTAGAAACAAGCAGAGCCTTTAATTTTAAATGCTTCATCTAATTGTGCTCTTGTCAATGAGTCCCTGTAGTGTAGTATGTAAATGTCACTAAAGTTTACTCAGCTGTACAGAGACCAATGTAAAGATAATTACATTGAATTACATTTCATTTCCTGTGCTCTTTCTGTTTGTAAATGGGTCCCTGTGGCATAATGTACATGTGTTTTCTTCAAGTAAGAAGAGCAGCAGAGGGCACTGTGTCACCTCAGTGCGATCAAAACTGACATACGTTCCATATTCTCTGTCTCCATTTTTATGTTTTGCTCGGGAAAAGGGATCATTTGGTTTGTGTGTACAATTGCAGTGTTTTATTATTGATCGTGTGGCATTTATGAAAATACAGTGGCTATTCCCCTTTTTTGCCCTAAAGTAAATGTGTACAAATGATTATTTTTTCAACACACTCTTCAAATTCTGGCACTACTGTCCATTAGTCTTTCTATCCACTGTTTGTATAAATGCAAACAAAATACATTTTGTGGCAAACAGGAAAAAGCTCAAAGCACGAAGGACAAGATCATTTTGTCTGTGGCCAAACAGAAATCTCTTGATAGAAAAAGAGGTGAGTGGAAACATTTTAAGACATTAATAAATGAATGAATAAATACTGTAGATGAATAAACTAACAAAAGGATGAATGAACAAACAAATAATTGAATAAATACAAATTAATGAAGAAATGAACAAACAAACAAATAAATGAACAAAAAAATGTATGAACAAATGAATGAATAAACAAACAAATTAATGATTGGACAAACAAACACATTAACAAAAATAATGAGTGAATGAAAAAACAATGAATAAACCAATAAACATGAATGAATGAACAAACACATACATGAATAAATAAACAAGTTAACAAACAAATGAATCAATGAACGAACAAACACATGAATGAACAAATGAACGAATGAATAAATTAAAGTAATAAATAAATTAACAAAAATTCAATTAATGAATTAACCAAAAATTAATGATTGAACACACAAACAAATGAATGACTAAATTAAAAAACATAAAAACAAACAAAAAAATGGATGAATGAATGAACAATGAATGAACGAATAAAAGAATGAATAAACAAATGCATAAATAAACAAACAAACGAATGACTAAGTTAACAAACAAAAAAAATGGATGAATGAATGAACACATGGACGAACAAACACATAAATGAATGAACACATGAATGAATGAACCTTCAAACAAATAAACAAACAAAAAATGAATAAACAAACAAACACAATGAATGAACAAACAATGAATGGATGAATGAATAAAAGAATAAATGCATAACTAAACAAATGTATAAATTAACAAACAAACAAATGAATAAACAAACAATTGAATGAATGAATGTATGAACATCATTGGTTCACTCACTGATCTGCTCCTCAATGGTTCGCTGTATTTCCAGGTCAGACCAGGAGAGCTCAGAAGACCAACAGTCCTCCTACAAAAAGGTGAAAAGTTACAAACAAACACTCATAGGCACAAAAAACTGCTTACAGAAAAACAGACCCTTTAATTCCTCCAATTTCTACAATACGTACAGACAATATTTTATATTTGCTCACAGTTTTCCCAGTATACTATGCAACAGGCTTTAAGTGTGTCTTGTGTTGAAGTATCCTGCAGCTCCAGTTTCAGTCCAGAAGCTACCGTGACGTGGGTCAGTACTTCACCTATAACTGCTTTTGATCACACAATCTCCCCCTCCTGCCTTTTCCACATTTCTTGTCTTGAAATTCAATTCAATCTAGGGTGGACATTAACGGCCCTAAAGAGTAATAGCAATAAAGCCTGCCAAAAGCATCAGCTGACGATTAAAATGGGATGAATCATTTTGTCAACTTCAGAGTTTTGGATCAAAACTGTATTAAATTGTGAAGAATTACTCTGTGCAAATGCAATATTGCTCTGTAGGTCCTCACAATGCAAGTGAATGGTAACCAAATCGTTGAAGCTCTAAAAAGCACATAAAGGCAGAATAAAAGTAATGCATACGACTCCATTGGTTAAATACACGTCTTCCATGAAACAGATCAATACTTAACTCTCTTTTACTTTAAATTCTCCTCCCTGCCCAGTAGGTGGAGAAATGCCTGAATAATGTGAATTCACCAAAAACACAAGAATGTGAAAGTGAAAGTAGAGATTTACAGCAAAAACTAAAGACCGAAATATTGATCAGTTTCTCATATCATATCACTTCTGAAGACAAGGATTAAACATCTGGATTACTTTTATGCTGCCTTTATATGCTTTGTGGAGCTTCAATGTTTTGGCACCCATTCACTTGCATTGTATGGACCTACAGAGCTGAGATATTCTGCTAAAAATCTTAATTTGTGTTCAGCAGGAAAAAAAAGTCATTCACATCTGAGATGGCGAGAAGGTACATTTAAATGGATATTTTTGGGTGAACTATCCCTTTAAAACTAAACACGTGGTGTTTCAATTAATCAACCATTTTTGATAACATCTGAAGTATTAATATTTCAGTGTGCGATGAACAATTTAAAAATGTGTTTCAGGAGTTACAAGAAGACCACAGAGGAGAGATTTATGTGCAAATGTATAATTATTCCAAACAATTCCTCAGAGGTTCTTATATATTGTAACAAATTAGGCATCACAGGTGTAAACCTTGAAATGATACCACTTGACTGGCCCGCAGGGCTGTGTTCTCAGCCCACTACTGTATTCCCTGTACACACATGACTGTGTGGCAACACATAGCTCCAATGCCATCATTAAGTTTGCTGATGATACGACGGTGGTAGGTCTGATCACTGACCATGATGAAAGAGCCTACAGAGAGGAGGTGCACACTCTGACATGCTGGTGGCAGGAGCACAACCTCTCCCTCAACGTCAGTAAAACCAAGGAGCTTGTGGTGGACTTCAGGAGGAAAGACGGAGAACACAGCCCCATCACCATTAATGGAGCACCGGTGGAGAGAGTCAGCAGTTTCAAGTTCCTCTGTCCACATTATTGAGGAACTCACATGGTCCGTCCACACTGAGGCCGTTGTGAAGAAGGCTCACCAGCACCTCTTCTTCCTGAGACGGCTGAGGAAGTTTGGAATGAACCACCACATCCTCACACGGTTCTACACCAGCACTGTAGAGAGCATCCTGACTGGCTGCATCACCGCCTGGTACGGCAATAGCATCGCCCACAACCGCAAACACCTGCAAAGGGTGGTGCGAACTGCCAGAAACATCATCAGAGGTGAGCTTCCCTCCCTCCCGGACATATACACAAGGCGGTGTGTGAAAAAAGCTCAGAGGATCATCAGGGACTCCAGCCACCCGAGTCATGGGCTGCTCTCACTGCTACATCAGACAGGTGTTATCGCAGCATCAGGACCCGCACCAGCCGACTCCATGACAGCTTCTACCCCGATGCAATCAGACTTTTGAACACTAAGTAATGAAAGTAATTAGTACAGTAATCTAATCACACTGTCGTATATGTAATCAGTAGTTAGTAATGAATTACTTTTTAGAATAACTTACCTAACACTGATGAAGTTAAATACACATCATTACACACATAACACAACTTTTCTAAAGCCTGAGGAATGTGAAAATATACAAGAAAAGGTTCATTTTAAATTGCAGCAGACATGAATTCATGTGTTTCGTCAGTATTGCATGATTTTCATTCGCACATTCACAAAGAGACATTAAACACCACGTCCCATCAGATCTCCGATCTATCCTTATATTAGTCATGGCAGTTGTACTGTAGTTAAAATAAATTATAAAACACATTTTCAACTTCAGGGTCCGTGTGATGTCTTATGTGCCAGCTGCAGCTGCAGGGTAATCTGATCTTATTAGAGCAGAGGTGAACATAATGAACGTGAAATATGATTTATATTAAATCCTTCTGTTACCCACCACAATACAAATCTATCTGTCTACTAACTATTGGTCATTTTCAGCACAATTTTAAGGCAGCGCTCATAGGAAGCTCTTCTTTTCTGCTGTCTGAGGGGTGTCAAACTCAGTTCCTGCAGAGTTTAGCTCCAGCCTTGTGCTAACATGCCTCCAAATCTTTAAGCACTCCTGAAGACCTTAATTATCTGCTTCAGGTGTGTTTAATTAGGCTTAGAGCTAAACTCTGCTGGACTGTGGCCCTCCAAGAACAGAGTTGGACTATGGCGTTAGAAGTTGGACAAAACAGCGCAATCGCATAAACACAGCGCGCAAGTGAATTTCAACAGTGTGAGCACCATGATACAGCTCGCACGTAAAATTTAAACCTGCAGAACTTGCAAATCACAAACTCCAGCACAAAAAATATGATTGTGCACACAAATTAACAAGTCTCACACACGCACGAGTTATTATTTTCTGCACACAAGTCGGTTTTGACACTCAGGGGCGGGGCCCAATCCTTTCTGTTAACAAATGTTATTGGCTGCTGATCAAATCCTGTATTGATTGGCTGCATCTCGTCGAATCTCTCGTGATTGGCTGTTGTTGGACAAGAACAGACAGAAAGTAGGAAGGATGATGCAGACAGTAAAGAGGTTATGGTTTCTTTCCAAATTCCTCCTTAATTTCTTGTAGCTGTAAGATGTTTTGTGCGTTTATATATATATATATATATATTATGTGTGTGTGTGTGTTTGCACAAAACATCTTACAGCTACAAGAAATTAAGAAGAAATTTAGAAAGAAACCATAACCTCTTTACTGTCTGCCATCATCTGATTCCCAATCTTCCCAGTTCCCTCCTTTGGAAAAATAAAACCCATTATATTAGGAAATCACAGTTAGTGAAAGAGTATGATAAGGGTGGTATCAACGCCTTGGACTTTGAATGACTTTGGGGCATTTACGTGTAAATGGTTGAAATCATACTTACTCTATGTGATAGATCTCTAGATCTCTATTTAATAAAATAAGTGGGCTTGAATTTCTTTTAAAATGTGATTTTGAGGTAACTAAGATTACTATTATATTATCAAACTTCCACGAACAACTTCTCCAATACTGTAAAATTATATTTACCCACAACTTTTCTCCCCATGGATCCACCCTATGGAATAACAGGTTCATTATTAATATGAAATCATTGTTTAAAGTGATTGGTATGAGACATGTATTGTGTTTGTGAAGGATATATTAGATGATAATAGTAACTTTTTGGGACATTTTGCCTTTTTGCTCAAGTATAATCTTAACCACACTTATAGAGAATATAATAAAATGTGTAAAGCAATACCGTTATTACAGTTAATCCAAAATTACATGACAGTAAATGTAATAATAAATTAATGATTTTTTAAATCTAGAATGTTTTTGGATTATAATAGAGGATTGTGTGTACAAGTCCCAAATATGAATGCCTTGTCCATAGATAACCCACATTTCAAATTCATCAAATGGCCCATTTCCCCTAAAGTCAAAGAGACTCACTTTAAAATGATTTATAAAATATATCCGGTTGCTGACTTTCTTAGAAAGAGGTTTAAATTGGAAGTAGATCCCTGTGTGTATTTTGTGAGGCAGCTGATGAGACTCTGGAACACTTGTTCTTGTTATGTCCTAAGGGCAAAAGCTTCTGGTCTGATTTACTTAATTGTCATTTAAGATTGATGACGTCCCGATGTTTGACTTATCACAAATTCTCTTTTATATGGATAATGTAGATTCATCCCTAGCTGATTTGGTTAATATGATTGTTCTCATGGGTAAATATCACATTCATTGTAGTAATGGTTTATGAACGATTATAAATTGTATTTTTCCTCACTGAAAAAGTATCGTCTAGTAAAATTGTGTAGTGATATATCCAGACAATTGTTTTGATAAATATCCACTTGTATGCTACGTCTAAACGATGCTTTTATTTAAATTTTTTCTTTAATATACATTTTTTTCTCTAGCCTTTTGATCTCGAGACTTTTTTTTTTTTTTTAAACCAATACCCCCTTGTTGTTTGCTTTTTGTTGTGCAGTATTGTGTAGGGGACACTTTTCTTTCATTTACACTGACAATAACTGTATTGTTCCAATTGATGTATATTTCTTATTTCTCCACTAAGAGAGTTTTGTATGTTTTTTCTTGTCAAAAATAAAAAGTTCCCTCTTTCTGTCTGTTCTTGTCCAACAACAGCCAATCACGAGAAATTCGAAGAGATGCAGCCAATCAATACAGGATTTGATCAGCAGCCAATAGCATTTGTTAACAGAAAGGATTGGGCCCCGCCCCTGAGTGTCAAAACCGACTTGTGTGCAGAAAAGAACTCGTGCGTGTGTGAGACTTGTTAATTTGTGTGCACAATCATATTTTTTTGTGCTGGAGTTTGTGATTTGCAAGTTCTGCAGGTTTAAATTTTACGTGCGAGCTGTATCATGGTGCTCACACTGTTGAAATTCACTTGTACGCTAGTGATGTTACGTTCGTGAACGAATCGTTCTTTTTGAACGAATCTTTTAGGTGAACGAATCATTCTCGTTCACGTTATCCATTGACTCATATTTCTCGTTCACTGAAATTCCTCCCTCCACCACTGCGCGCCGCTATTGCGCGCATGCGCAGCTCAATGAACCGTGTAGCTCTGTGGACCGTTTCATCTGTCAAAGACAAAGAGTGACTAAACCTCGAGCCAATAGCCTTCGAGTATGATACGAGGACGGAGCATGTGATTTGTTGAATCTTGTGAACGAATATCCGTACTGTGCACGCGCAATTCATATCTTACATACAGAACATAACTCCTCGTTTAACTCGTTCTGACCAAACAAATAAAATGTTAACTAGCCTGCCTAGTATGCAAACAAATTAAAAAACACTTGTGATTTGGTCATCCGAAAAGAGTGTAATTTAAAAGATAAAAAGAGTGTAAAGACTTTGATCACTTATTTAGACTTATTTTATCCATTTAATGAGTAGGGCACCATTTTTAATAAAGTCAAATCAGTTTTTATTTTGTAACAAGTAAATACGTTAGTTGAACAACACATTTTGCCGCACCTGCTGCTGACGTATTTGTGTAATATGGAAAAAAAAAACTGAACGAATCAGTGAACGAATCTGAACGAATCATTTTGGTGAACGAACTAAAAATGAACGAGTCTCTGGAAAGAATCAAAATTTCCACCACTATTGTACGCTGTGTTTTTGCGCTTGCGCTGTTTTGTCCAACTTCTAACGCCATATTGGACACTTATTTATGATTTGTCAGCGTATTTCTGGTTTCGACGTCGTGATGTGACGTCACAGCGAAGAGCGCACGCATGAGCCTGTGTGAGTGCATGTCTGCAATGCGCATGCGTGACGCTGAGAGAGCTTTTTTTTTTTAATTATTATTATTATTGCATTAAACATATATATACATTGAATAATAACAGTGGGGACATATTGCTAACAAAGGGACAAATAAAAACAATACATAACATATCACATATAAAGATTACATTTTCATTGTGACATCCTTAAGGATGTTATATGTTTTTGAAGCCTTGGCGTTCAGAGGTTTAGACATATTATTAACAGAGGCAAAAAGCGATTTTACGTCAGCAGAAAAAAATTCTAAAATTAGTTTTCGATTGTATTACTCTGGCTTTGTGAAGATGAAATTTACCTAGAAGACAAAGTAACAATAAAGAACAATCAAATGTATCATCATTACAATGAATGTCTGAAAGAAAAATCATACTCTGTAATCTGCACCAATTTGTTAAAACATAAAAATAATAACAAGGTTATTTCTGTCCAAAAAGGTTTAGAGAAAGTACACTGATAAAACAAATGTAAAACTGATTCTTCTTCTATGGGATCAATTCCATGCCACATATATTTGCAAAAATATAAAGTTTTGCAAAAGAAAAAATTATTGAGCAAAAAACATTTTTTTTAAGAAGACAACATACTATGGTATAGACAATTATAATCTATAAAGTAAACATAAGAATCAATCAATAGTCCAATCAACTGAGAGAGAATAAACTGCAGATGCTGGCTATGTTAGCGAGTATGGCTAATAAATCCACCGCTTTAACTGATCGCTAACTTCTTTATCTGAAGCAAATGCTGTTAAAGCACATTTAATGCTAATTAAATAAAAGGAAACAATCAACTTTACAAACCTGAGATCCACCTGCATGCCTGTGCTCAGCCATGATGTTTGAGCCCTGGTGTTCTGACGATTTGTGCTACCCATCGATATGTGCTACTTACTGGTTATGCGCATGTGCAGACTCACAGTTTTGTTCTGCGTTACCACGCCCATAAATCTATGCATCCTTGCTGTGAGACTTGACAGTGAGCATTGCAATATCTTTAATCCTTTTTTTATTACATAATTTGACATGTGAACGTGTAAATGTTAGCATGCACACCTTATTTTCAGCATAATATAGCAATTAGCTATTTGTGCAACATACGTGCAAAAAGTGCCAGAGTGTGTGAAATGTGTACAAATCAGAATGTGCTAATGTTCATGTAGTGTGATATGGCGTGAGGCTTTAAAATAAATAAATAAATGTACTGTTTTGCCAGATTCAGAGTACTTTCATCATTTATTTACTTTCAAAAAACTGGGAGCATTATTTGATAGGGCACGTTGGTCTATCAAAATATGCAACTCCTGACATCTTAAAGAAGCTATTACAGAATATGCTGCTCCTGACATCTTGAAGGCATAATTACAAAATATCTCAACATACTCTCCATATTCATAAGGTGCATATGGAGTGAGTAGTGATGTTAAATAAAGTGAATTTGCACTGGGAGCATTATTTGATAGGGCACGTTGGTCTAGTATTGTTTTTTTTAATGACAGTGAACATAAGGTAAATATTCATGTGTCAGAAAATGCTAACTACCATATGAATATTTGTACGGTCAGCCAGCTGAACAAGAATAACTGAAAGTTTCAGTTAGGAAAGGTGTGCTTTGACAGGTCAAAGATGAATATTTTATGATAATTTTTACTTTTCACACAGTTTTAAAAAATAAAAACGGTACAGTATACAGTACTCATAACTTATAATTTTATTATAATTGTATTTCATATAATGTCATTTTTACTTGTTATGTCAAATGTGATAATTGCTGGTTCATTTAAAATATAAAAATATGCTCCCCATACACTTACCCTGTTTTAAATGAAATAACGATGTCTTAATATTGTGAGATTTACATCATTATGGAAACAGTAGCTAGAGAATGAATCGACATTCTCTGTGATCGATTCGCGCTACGGTAGCATTTTTCGACAAGGCAGCACAAATCGTCAGAATAGGTCTCAAGCTAATGACGTTACTTCCAGGGAGGCATCATGGGGCCCGTTGTACACGCCCCAATCCCCTGACTCCACCCCCACGTCAAAACAGTGCCATAAAGTGAAACGCACAGAAAAGTGAAGCGCAAAGGCAAAACGGTATCACGAGCTCACACGTGATGGAAATGCAGATTAAAAGGAGCATTGCAAAGAAAAAGATGTGTGGCAAAATCATTGCTGCCTAAAAATCTGTTGCAGAGATAAAAAAGGATCAAAGTTCTTTAGTTTCTTTTACAACAGTCATTGATTTTTGCAATTAATTATATATTGTTTTTTGCTATATTTTATTTATATTTTGCAATTCTTTATTTTTGTTTGCAAAAGTTTATTTTTTTCTCTCGATACTTTATTTTACGTTTGTGATACTTAATTTTTGTTTAAAAAAAAATATTTTTTTTGCTCAATACTTTTTTTCTTTTGCAAAACTTTATTTTATTTTGCAATACTTTATATTTTAGCAAATATATGTGGCATGGAATTGATTCTATATTCTTCCATTTTACAAAAGGAACACAAGGGGAGAGCACTTGTCTGATAGTCATTTGTAATGTCTGCAGCAGGCCCTGGAACAAGAGGGTACACACACACACACACACACACACTAACAAGACGACGAGGAACACCTGTGGTGGTACAATTATTAGGGCAATGGATAGGCAGACACAGAACTGAGCAAAAACTTCAAACTAAGAGTCTCTTGGGGGAAAAACATAGGAATGACCATTTTTGGCAACAGGAAGTGGTGTAATCCTGAAAATTTATTGTGATAAACCTTTTAGACTTTGGTTACATGAAAAAAAAACTATCGGTACGTAGATAACTGGTTACCAGCATTTATAAATAATGTTTTTTTTTTTTATTTAAAAGGAGGTTTTTGGTTGACAAAAATACAATGATGTTAGTTATGAGGTATTACTGGACTTGTGTACTTTTTATTTAAAATAAGAATCATTTACCTCGTTTTTTTTTTTTTTAAAGCATCAGCCAAGAACACTAATGTAAATGTGAAATAAAACAAGAAAAATAAATAAACAATAAACTACACTTTTGCTTGTCATGTTTAAGCAAGTTTATTTCATAAAATATTAGGCATGAAATTGTTAAAAGCTCAACTTAAAATTGAAAAGGCACATTTCAATCAATTATACTAAAAACTAATATATATATATATATATATATATATATATATATATACACACACACTGTATTGACATATATTAACATACTGAAATATAGACATATATTAAATATTGTTTAATTGTATAAAACATCAATGAGACAACAGATGAAATAAATAGCAAATGTATCTGTCTCGATTGGAAGGCTAGCGTCCTCTGGAGGTTGGATTTGTTGGTCGCATACATCATCGAGGCTGTCTCGTTTCATTTTTATATATTTTTTCGTCTTTTTCTTATTTTGTATCTATTGTTTATGTATATGCACTTACATTTATACAATTGTTAACCTTTTTGCATTCCCAAAAACAAAAAAATAAATAAAAAATGACAAAAAAAAATTGAAACACCAGCCTCGATGACGTATGGGGCCGACAAATGCGACCTCTGGAGGATGCGTCCTTCCACAGGAGACACAGCCTTTGTCTGCTTGCATCTGCATGAAACATAGTAAACCAACAGTATTAAGTCTAACTTTCTCATACTGTGTATTTTGAAGAGTCTCATAATGAGTGAATGTGTTGGAGGAGTTTATCGCAGTACTCAGGGCTGCGCTGTTTTTCTCTCACAGCCTCCGTTTGCTGTTTTAAGAGATCACAATCAACTTCACTGGCCACTTTCAGAACCTCTGCGAGAGAGAGAAAACATTAGTTGGTTATCAAATTAAAATTCACTCATCTGGATTAGTAGAAATATGTTTCATAATATAGAGCATGATGGCAGATTTTTCTTGAATATGTTTTCAGACACTTAGTAAAGTACAACGAACTGGTCTTTTGTTGCACTTTTGTGAGTTCACCTTGGGTCACCATTAGAACAACAACAAAAAAACCACACAAAGCTCAGCTGTGTTCTTTCAGTGGTCGTGTCTTTGTGAGGATTTGGTGTTATCCCGATTTGTTTGGAGGGAGATTTAATTTTATCTTTTGCTTTATACGTTTGTAAGTGCACGAGAAAACAATGTTTTCTTTGTGTGGAGATATGAATGAATTTCCTCAGTAACTTAAGCACAGGGCTGTTATTACAAGCTTAACCCATGGAATGAGGGATTATGGAAAGTGTGGCATTATAATGGACATGAATCACATCTCACATCAGAGCAGAATGACAAAGAAAGAAAGACCAGATGAGAAAAAGTGGAAAAAATGTAAGATTAGAAGACACTGAGAGGCGTGTTGAATGGTGAGGTGGGATTCAAGTGAATCCAACTTGTAAAGTTCTTTACATTCTCTTGAAGTTTGCAATCTAAGGGGTATTTTAGGCACCCCGGTCGCAGTTAGAAAAATGGCAAAATGTTTAAACATCTTAAAACTTATAAAGAACAACAACAAACGCATCTGTTGCCACTAGGTGTCTGAGTACTTCAACAGAACATGTCTACGACACATTGACACATGACTATGAGGAGGTGTTGACAGCTCATGACCCCTCTGGCAGCAGGCCAGTAGCAGACGAGTGTGTGATGGATAGAGTGTAAAACCGCAGGATAAATGAGGCTCTTTGAAGTGAAGAACGGAGAGATCAGTGAAGTGGACTGTAGATGAGTGCTACATCATTAACAGACATCTGAATCACTTCCTTCTGCAGCAGGAAGAGATTTATCTTACATCACAACAGTGTCAACACACATATAACCTTCATGAGTCAAGATCCATGTCAAGATTAAAGGAATAGTTCAGCCAAGATTTTTTATTCTGTCATTATTTACTTACCCTCATGTTGTTCCAAACCTATTTGATGTTATTGTGGAATGCAAAAGGAGCAATTATAAAGAATCTTCATGCAGGACTAAGCTCTTACTTAGTTAGTAAAATACTTAGCTGCTTTATAAAGAATTACGATTTCTGTTTTTTCCCCAGGGAATTATTAAAGAGGATAGTGCACCTCTTCAGGTTACACTTGTCAGCGAATTAATGTTTATAGCTCGCAAATGTATACTGAACATTTGAGTAAAGAATGAACCTCCTACGGTAGAATCATTGGTATAATGATATTTCAAAAATGTTGCCATTTGGATGTTTAAGTGCGGCTATTCTTTCTTCTAAAGCCAAACAATAGGGTTGTGTGAGGAACAGATGGAAATGTAACTATTATGCAGTGAAAAGCTGTCAAATTTGATATTATATTCTGCATTTTTGCATGCCTGTGTTCAGTTACAACATGCACAAGAGCCAACTTTGTTTGATGTCAATGGCCATGGCGTTTTATTTATTTGAACATGGACACAAAAATTGGATTTGAGACCTACGCAGGAGTGGAAGATTATCAGTGAATATTCATTTAAATTTCATTTCACAGAAAAGATTACAAGCATACTGGTTTAAAATCTCTGTGAATCGCCACCTTACCATGGTAGAGGGGTTTGGGTGCCTCAATGAGCCCAGGAGCAATGTTGTCTGGGGCAATTGCCCCTGGAAGGTAATTTGGTCCTGGGTGAGAGGACAGACTAAGAGCGATTCAAAGGAACCTATGAGTTTCAGAAAAACAAGGAACCAGAAATCTCGCCTGGAATAGGGAAACCGGGGCCCCGCCCTGGAACCAGGCCTGGGGAGCGAGCTCATTGGCAAGCGTTTGGTGGTCGGACCTTCACCCGTGAGATATGGCCGGGCACAGCCCAAAGGAGCAATTAAGTCCTTTTGTACTGTGGCGGAGTAGAACTGTGCACTGCCCCTTTAAGGATCCACCACCACCAACTAAAATGGCTGCTCGTTAGATTAACAGGTGTCAACAATAAAGGTAACGTGGAAGACAGTCGTTCACGGAAAAGAGAACCAAGGGAGATTTGGGACTGGTTTGAGGTAAATCTCCTACTCTAAATCTCCATTTTAACTTTCAGATGTGAAAGTGAAACTAAACAGGCATCTTCAAAAAAAACAGCTTTTCCTGACTTTGACGGGCACAGCCATAGAGGCTACAAGAGTCCAATATATATAATCCAAGATGCAGTTTGGGATAAAATCCCAACATTATCCAGAAGACAATTTAGATCTGGAGCATAATGAGGCACTATGAACAAGCCTGAAATAGATTTACTTATTCCGGGACTCTTATTTTGAAATCACACAGACTTGGCTCCGTTATAGTGCTCTATTAAATTATTTACCAAAATAAGCTTTTCATAGCCTATATATTCTCCGGATTAAGGATTTTATATTGACTGTATATATTTACTAGATGAGGATTTTTTATTATTATTCACAAGGTATGTGCTGAAGGGGCATATTTCCATATAGTCAAATATTTGTTATACACTTGACTTATCTAATTAAAATAAACACATTTGCATTGAAGTGAGGATAAAAATATGGATAATGAATATTGTGAGTTTTTATTTCACCTCTAAAGGCCGCTGTTATACTGTAGAAGTAAGTTGGTCGCCAAGGTGTTTGTTGGCCACAGAGGAACATGGAGGAATAATAATAATAAAAAGGCATAGATATTTACAAAAAGCAACTATTGACACCAATTAATTAAAACAGATATATCAGTATGGACCATTTCAAAAATGTAAACGAAAACGAAAGAATTAGAATGGTCCAAACGTATTTCTGGATCCTTTCAACAGGTCTCTTTTAAAAGGTACAGTTGAGGTCAGAATTTACAGACACCTTAGCCAAATACATTTAAACTCAGTTTTTCACAAATCCTGATATTTACTCGTAGAAAACGTTCCCTGTCTTAGGTCAGTTAGGATCACTACTTTATTTTAAGAATGTGAAATGTCAGAATAATAGTAGAGAATTATATATTTCAGCTTTTATTTCTTTCATCACATTCCCAGTGGGTCAGAAGCTTACATACAATTTGTTAGTATTTAGCAGCATTGCCTTTAAATTGTTTATCTTGGGTCAAACATTTTGGGTATTCTTCCACAAGCTTCTCACAATAAGTTGCTGGAAATTTGTCCCATTCCTGCAGAGAGAACTGGTGTAACTGACTCAGTTATGTAAGCCTCCTTGATTGATGGCAGATGTCTTGAGATTTGATGATGCGTCAATATACCACATAATTTTCTTTCCTCATGATGTCATCTATTTTGTGAAGTGCACCAGTCCCTCCTGCAGCAGTGCACCCCCACAACATGATACTGCCACCTCCATGCTTCACGGTTGGGATGGTGTTCTTCAGCTGGCAAGCCTTTTTCCCCAAACATAACGATGGTCATTATGGCCAAAACGTTCCATTTTTGTTTCATAAGACCAGAGAACGTTTCTCCAATAAACAAGATCTTTGTCCCCATGTGCACTTGCAAACTGTAGTCTGGCTTTTTTATGGTGGTTTTGGAGCAGTGTCTTCTTCCTTGCCGAGCAGCCTTTCGGGTTATGTTGATATAGGACTTGTTTTACTGTGGATATAGATACCTGTCAACCTGCTTCCTCCAGCATCTTCACAAGATCATTTGCTGTTGCTCTGGGATTGATTTGCACTTTTCGAACAAAACTTTGTTCATCTCTAGGAGACAGAATGCGCCTTCGTCCTGAGCGGTATGATGACGGTGTGGTCCCATGATGTTTATACTTGCATACTATGGCTTGTACATATGAACGTGGTACCTTCAGGCATTTGGAAATTACTCCCAAGGATGAACTAGACTTGTGGAGGTCCAAAAGAGTCACTGAGTTTGAAGGTAGGCCTTAAAATACATCCACAGGTACACCTCATATCAGAAGCATATTGGCTTTTCAATAACTCGCGGGGAAACAGGGAAAAAGTCACCACGGGAGGGCCGTATTGTTGTCACAACTAGTATAATAAATTTTGCATCTTTAACTCAGATCCGTTGAACTTTGGCTGATGAAGGATGCCTGTATGCCGAGGTTAGCCAAATCACAACAGATGCCCTTCATATAGATTGGAGAAGTCTTAAAGGAGACAAAATAATAGCAGAATTTTCATATTTGGGTGAACTATCCATTGAAATATTTATCGCTCTTCTCAGATCTCTATGGGCAGTCAGAGGCCTTGCTACATCTGTGACAGACCGCTTGAATATGAACGATTTCTCTAGTTGGAATGTGCTCTTTCAATCTGTTTGTCACTATCTCTGACCCAATGCTTTTGAAAAGCACATTATTTAAAGGAAGGAAAACTTCTGGTGGGTGGATGAGAGAGAGATTGTGAGAGGCTGGAAAGAAGTCAAAGACGGGACAAGGACAGCTGGACCAAACAGAATCTGAGCGCAGAGTAAACGGGGTGTTGCAGGACTGTTGCAGACATGGGAGGGTTAGTGTGCAATTAGTCATTTTCTTCAGTGATTTTTATTACATTACAGAGGAAATACCGGCAAAGCCCACATGGTAGCAACTTGGCTCAAAGGAGCTGGTAAACTCAGAAAATAGAGTGTTATTTTTTATATCAAAGTGAGCCGAATGTGGGATGAAAGGAAACAAGGGTTAGACTCTTGGGTCTGGGTGGGATTTTTCCACACGGTCTGAGCGAAGTGTCAGAGATGTGTTCTGTCACATTTGAAACATGAGCATGTGTGTGTGTGTTTGTGAAGGGCTGGAAATATGTAATAAAAGACCTACTTTGACAACACTTGTTTAAAAATGTACATGAAAAAATAACATTGCTGCCACAATGCTTGGGTTTTTATGGTGGTTGCAAGGAAACTGCTTTGCTGTCCCTAAGGTGTTCTGAATGTATTGTAGCATGTTGCAATGCAGATGCTTTGGTATTCTGGGTGGTTGCTCAGATTTTGGGTTTTCTACATGGCCCAAGTCAAAAAAGCCCACCCCCAAGTCTCTATGATATTCTGGGGGCATATTACAGAAAAGTTCCTATCTTAAGTCTTATGTTAAGATCTGATCAGTTACATTTACGCATTTGGCAGACGCTTTTATCCAAAGCGACTTACAGTGCACTTATTACAGGGACAATCCCCCCCCCAGAGCAACCTGGAGTTAAGTGCCTTGCAAAAGATTTTGGGCTCTATATCGACATTTGTGGTTAATATACGCAACTGGGAGTTACTTGCGGTATGCTTTATTTATAAATTTGATGTCTGAGTGAGTAGGTTTGTATATCTGCCACCGTACCTTCCTTTCTTTGTTTACGGACATGATGTAAATTCAAAAAGACGAATGACTGAAGCCCAAAATGTTCCATGAAATGGAACCAAACAACCCTGAATGTAAAATCATTATTGCAGGCGTCACCGGTCAAACTCGACCCGCCCAGAGCGGGATTCGAACCAGCGATGCCCGGTATAGGAGTCAGACGTGCTAGCAAGGAGGCTATAAAAGCCATGGCCTCTAGCCTCGGTCGCTAGTGCATCTCTAATGGCCAGGAGCGTGAGGTTTACACACTGCACAGCTATCACACACCAGCTGGGTACAATTACACCCACCCCGATAAACCTCACTCAAAACATGATAACACGAATAATGTCTTGTGGCTATACATTTGTAACAATGTGTATTTTAACATTTATGGACTGGCTTAATTCACTTCCACTGAAAGTGCATTACTAGAACTGCGATTTTCGCTTTAAAATAATAACAATTTCAAATGGCTACAGCACCGATTAGAGATGCCTAAATTCCACTAGAGCTTGCAGCTTTGAACAGAACATTATGTGAGGCAGCTTGTGTGTTTTTACCTGTTTCAGGAATGTCATCAGTGAGGCTGCTCAGCAGTACGAGTTTGTGGAAGTAGGAATATCTGTCCGGCAGATGGAGAAGCCAATTACCCACAACTACTGAAACAGTCTTCCTCATCTGAACAGAACAAAACAATTAATAATCCCATAACAATAAAAAAAAAAAACATGTGCCTTAGAAATGTTAAAACAGTGTGTATATATTCTATATTCAGCAGAAGAGCGAAAAGTACAGAAAAAATTTAAACTAATGTAATTGAGGAAGCAGTTTCTTCAACTATGAATCAATCAAGAACCTTACTTATTTTGTTTTTATAGATTTTTCCATAAATCAAGGCAAAGCAGCTGCCAGCTCACCCTTGGCGAGTCGTCAAACAATCTCTGCGCCAAGCGGGACAAAATTTCATCCACGTTCTTTCCTGTGCTGTACTGTATGACCGCACCGATGGCCTGTGTGTCTGAAACTCTCATGTGAGAGTGCTGGTGTGAGACTGCAACAGGGGCTTCAGAAGAGTCTCCGCCTGCAGGTGAAAATGTTCTGGACAAAAAACAAACAAACAGATCAAATATCTAGGTAGAAGTTACAAGTAAAGAAATATTAAAGGAAACTTGTACAGCACGTACTCTGTGCCCATTCTATGACCGGTCCAATTAGATGATTGACTGACTGATTATTTCAACATCCTCCTTATAATTCATTTAAATTTATAATTACATTTAGTGATATTAGAGAGGGATCCACATTTAGTATAATTAAATCCTATATTAAAACGTATTGCTTCAGAAAAGCTTTTAATTGATTGACAGTTAGACAGACAGATAGATGGAACAATATATAGACAGATATACATACAGACAGAGAGATAGAATAACAGATCGATAGACAGATAGGCTGACAGATCAACTGACAGACATGTAGACAGACAGAAATATAGACAGACAGATCGGTAGGTAGACAGAAAGATCAACAGCCAGACATATAGATAGACAGACAGACATATAGCACAACAGATCAATAGACAGATAGAGAGACCGACAGAAATATATATATATATATATATATACACACATACACATACACACAGACACACAGACAT